>NC_079230.1:18974387-19044387 GCF_029633865.1 Lampris incognitus
AGTAGGGCAGCTCGGTTTTGCTCATAGGTAAACGAGAGCGCCGTCTTTTTTAGGAGGTTTGGGGATTGCTTCATTGTGTGAGACGTTAATAAATCCAGCTCACATATGTGTACCTGACTTTGCTTCAATCCTGGATGGCAAATCACTCAAGATGCTGATGTCATTTTAGGTAGCACAGCATACTGTACGTGTTCAGTAGGGGCCCCGTTTGTGCTACTGAAGTTTTGGCGGTTAGTGGGTTTAGGCCGGGTATTAGCATAGCGGGCAAAATGTGTTTTAGCCATACTGCACCAAGCAAAATCAAGGCTTTCACTCACAGAGGCTTCCATGAGTCTCGATGAGTGTCTAAACTGAAAATAAAAACAGCAGACTAGTAGTCTAAGACCTCTGCGAATTTCATTGTCTCTTCAAAGAATGCAGTGATCTAACCATGACTCACCAAATGGTCAGTTAAGCAGATTCAGAAATAATAATAAGAAAAAAAATGAGCCGATTAACAAAAAAAAATAAAAGTTAAGTGATATCATGTGGTTTTTCATTTATTCTGCCCATCCAGGCAATGGCAGGGGGACATGTCGCATTGAATATTCAACAGCTTCCTTTTTAATTCTGGGAACATTGCATAAATTGTACTTGGGCTTCTGAACCAGACACACCAATCCCGGTGAAGTCATTACAGATCTCTCTCTCAGGCTTAATTATTACTTAGCCACTGATGAAGGCACAAGGAACCTGTGGTTTCAGAGACATGGAGATAAGATGTCTGTTCAAAAGAAACTTGTTCACCGGTGGCTAATGTACATTTAATTTCATAGACAGTGAAAAATGATTTGGTTTATTTTCATATTCTCCGGCATGAACAACATCCAAGTATTTAGTATGTAGTATATATATATATCAGAATTGGATTTATTGGCCAAGTAGGTTTTGCACACACATGGAATTTGACTCCGGTTTTGTTGTCCTCACAGTGTACTTAACATAAAATAACAACACAACAATCTTCAGATATATACACAAGGATTGACTATTTACAGGCAAAATAAGAGGTAATAAAGTGCAGTGGTGCAGGGAATATATCAAAGATGCTGAAATAAATATTAGCAAGTTACTTACATACATGCATGCCTGAGGTAGATGGACATGACAGAGCATACCAGTATATGTACAATGTACAGTATAGTATATACAAAATGGTTGGATTGATTTGACAATGTCATTCATTTGAATGACAGCTAGTGGAAAGAAACTGTTTTTATATCTGGTTGTTTTGGCGTATAGTGCTCTGTAGCACCGACCAGAGGGGAGGAGTTGGAACAGGTTGTGACCAGGGTATGATGGGTCTGCAGTGATGTTGCCTGCGAGTTTCCTGACTCTGGAGGTGTATAAGTCCTTAAAGGAGGGCAGGTTGGCACCAATGATTTTCTCTGCAGACTTAACCGTCTGTTGTAGTCTGTTCCTGTCTTTTTTGGTGGCCGATCCAAACTAGACAGTGATGGCAGGCATCTGGATAGCATAGTGGTCTATTCCGTTGCCTACCAACACGGGGCTCACTGGCTCGCATCCCCGTGTTACCTCTGGCTTGATCGGGCATCCTTACAAACACAATTGGCTGTGTCTGCAGTTGGGAAGCCGAATGTGGGACTGTGTCCTGGTCGCTGCACTAGCGCCTCCTCTGGTCGATCGGTGCGCCTGTTCAGGGGGGAGGGGGAACTGGGGGGAATAGCATGATTCTCCCGCGTGCTACGTTCCCCTGGTGAAACTCCTTACTGTCTGGTGGAAAGAAGCGGCTGGCGACTCCACATGTATCAGAGGAGACGCGGTAGTCTGCAGCCCTCCCTGGATCGGCAGAGCAGGTGGAGCAGCGACCAGCACAGCTCGGAAAAGTAGGATAATTGGCCAGATACAATTGGGGAGAAAAAAGGATAAAAAAAATCAAAAATAAATAAATAAACTAGACAGTGGTGGATGTGCAGAGGGCAGACTGGATTATTGCAGTGTAGAACTGAATCAGCAGTTGCTGAGGCAGGTTGAACTTTCTGAGCTGGCGGAGAAAGTACATCCTGTGCTGGGCCTTTTTGATGATTGTGTCTATGTTGGACGCTCACCTTAGGTCCTGGGAGATTGTGGAACCCAGAAATCTGTAGGTTTTCACTGCAGACACTGTGCTGTTGAGTATGGTGGGGGGGGGGGGCAGTGTTGGGGGGCTCCTCCTGAAGTCCGCTCTGTTCTCTGCTGCCTGAGGTGCTCACTCAGCGGTTTATTCTTGGGGGCCCTCTTTCTGATGTACTCGTGGATGTTACATGTTTCATCCTGAACCCTCAGCCTCCATCTTTTTGCTTATCATAGAGTCTCAGGCTGCCAGACTTATAGTGAAACCCTTCGTGCTTTATGAGGAGTTTCCGTGTCCTGATATCTGTGGCCTTTACCTCCTCCTTTGGTGAGCTTATTATTCCAGCTGGGTATCCAACGACTGGTAGGGCATACGTGATGATGGCTTGGAACTTATTCTTCCCATTGAGCTGGCTCCTCAGGACCTGCCTCACTCTCTGGAAGTATTTGGCTATAGCTGACCTCCTTGCTGCCTCCACATAGTTTCCATTTGCCTGTGGAATAACCAGATACCTGTAACTGTATCCTGCCATCTGGTAATTCAACTCCTTCAGTCCTCTTCACCTTTCCTCTTTTTGCCACCATTCGACCGCACTTGTCCAGTAGGAATGACATCCCGATGTAGACCATGATGACTGCTGTAGATCCTGGTGAGGTGGATCAGCGAATCAATGTCTCGCTCATTCCTGGCATATAGCTTGATGTCCTCCATGTATGGTGGCTGAGGGTAACTCCACTTCTGAACCTGTATCCATATCCACTCTTTGTGATGATCTGACTGAGGGGGTTCAGGCCTATGCAGAACAGCAGCGGGGATACTGCATCACCTTGGTATATGCCACATTTGATGGTTACCTGTCTGATTGTCTTTGAGTTGGCCTCTGGTGTTGTTTTCCACTGTCGCATTGAGTTCTTGATGAGTACTGTTCGTGTCCTTGTTGGCTTTGTATAGTGCCAAGCACTCCAGTAACTATGTGTGGGCATTGAATCGTAGGCTTTCTTGTAGTCAGTCCAGGCTGTGCTCAGGTTGGTCTGTCTGGTCTTAGAGTCTTGGGTGACTGCTCTGTCAACCAGTAGCTGATGCTTTGACCCTCTGGTGTTGTTCCCAATTCCTTTCTGAGTTTCACTCACGTATTGGCCCATGTGCCCATTCAGCTTAGCTGCTATGATGCCTGACAGGATCTTGCATGTTGTGGAGAGGCAGGTTATTGGCTGGTAGTTTGAAGTTGTTTTAGCAATTAGTTGCTGTCCACCAAAATTAGGAGCGTGACGTGGGACAATGTACACGGTGTGTTTTCTTTGTTGAATCACATTAGCAGCTGATGAGTGCATGAAACAAGCTATGTATTAAAAGTTTTTTTTTCCTACATCTATATTGATGTATGTAGAGCGTTTTTTCCAGAAACCATCAGTGGTGTTGATAAAAGTGCCGAACAAATGAGGAGTGGAATATTAAGATAGATGTAGGAAGAAAAAAAACCTTTAATACGTCTCAGTACAAGCTTGTTTCATGCGTCACGCACTCATCAGCTGCCAATGTGATTAAACACCAGTTAATAAAACCAGGTTTTCAATCACATTGGCTGCTAATGAGTGCGTGACACATGAAACAAGCTTGTACTGAAATATATTCAAGTTTTTTTCCTACATTTATCTTATATATATATATTCTCTAGCTGATACCAGCTTGAGATACCAGTGACAGGTTAATAAAGACTAGTAATGACTGAATAAAGACATTTCATTATTCCTCACTCACTGTGTCTTCACTCAGTTGCAAAGAGAGGTCTTTGCAGTGTCAAAACACCAGGTAAGGGCACCCTTTCCTCTGTGTGTGTGCGTGCGCATGTGTGTGCACCATTTAGCACTAAGTCAAGCAGAAAACATGATCCCTGAGGCTGCACACTAGTTGATTTCTCCATTAACGCCACCCGCAGAGGAGAAGCTGGATGCCATATTCAGCTTTAACAGCATGCAGACATGTCAACAAAATGGCCCGATGCCGCTTTCCAAACATGTTTTCATCACGATAAACCTGACACATTGTTAGAAACACTAGGCGCACCAATTGTTAACCTAAGCTCTATTTTCCTATCAGAATCAGTTTTTTTTGTTTTTTTTTGGGGGGGGGGGGTTCAATTTTCCCAGCAGAGTCTTTTAAATTGATTCAGTCTTGAGCAAGCTACCCCTGGCCGAATGCTGCGCGCCAGGCTGCAAAGTAATCCGTCAGGGCAACACCCGCCAAATAATGTCGACTTAAAGAGCTCTTGTGTGACACTAAAAAAAAAAACTGTTATGAGGGGAGTCTAAAAAGCCATCGCCAGAATATCCATCATCAGTTCATTTCCAACCAGGAGCAAAAGTCTCACTCTGCAATCCCCCAAGGAGTGAGTGGTTACAGGGAGACAACTGTTGACACGTGAGAGCTGAAAGACGGGTCTATTTTATGTTTTTGCAAATGAGTTCAAAAATGATCTGCTGCTGCACTGACTGACTTTACTAGGGTTGTCTTTTCATAATGGAAGATGTTTCCGGTCAAAACGCTCCGCCTCTTAATACCAAAAAAGAGCTATTTCAGTGGACGTTATTTGATAGATGTGATATCCCAAAGGATTGCATCACAGCTCGGTGTGCAGCAGTCGGTTGATGCTAGCTAGCTCAACACTGCATCAGTTTAAAGGATTCTGCTACAAATGATCTGGTTTGGCTTCTAGTGATGGGAAAATAGGGCTTAGGTGGGGGAAAAAATACCGGCGTTCCCCTTTAAGGCCTCAGACTGGGAGCTTAAGTGAGCTGAAGGCACGTGTCAAACCTTAGCCCGACACTTCTGTCGTAATAGCGATTGTGTGCATAAGGCTACGCAACAAATTCGCTAGCTTACATCTTCATTTGACAAGCATTTGTTTCCCCTCCTGTGGTTCGCTCCGATTCATCATGGTGTGTAAATGAGGGATTATGCAGCTGTAGGTGCAGGATTTATAGGTGTGCCAGGGTGACACATGGCAGCTCAGGCACCCTCGCGTCTCATGCCTCATCCATTATGCGCCGGGGCTCCACACCTGTTAATAAAACATTTTCCAGCTGGACTTTGATTACTTTTGCCCAGCGGAAGAGAAGAAGAGAAGTGGGGGTGGGGGTGGGGGTGGGGGGGCTCAGTTTATCTAAGCAAAGGGTCACAAGCTAACGGGAAGTGTTGAGTTGGAGGTTGCCACATGTTGAGAATTCTGTGTCAATTTATAGTCCCTTACCTTTGGAAATGAAGTAGCTCGTGGCATGTCGGGGATCGGAAACACCAAACGCCCACAAACTCTCACATCAGCCACAGAGCACATTGCACACACACACACACACACACACACACACACACACACACACACACACACACGGCATACAGAGGGCAAACACACACACACACACACACACACACACACACACACACACAAAAACGCTTTAACCCTCTGGCAGTGGTTGTCAACACTACGAAGGCCTAGCAAGAGCTGCCAGCGGATGTATTTGACATGACAGCGTTTATTTGGCCTCATAAGGGCCACGGTTCCAGAGGAGGCCCGCTGGCGCTCCACGTGGCAACATTAAGAGTTTGACCTTTCCTATGTCAATCTTCTGCCCATCCCCCTTGAGCAGCACTGGTTTCTCAGCAAATGGAGAGATGTAGCATCCCCGCATGACCAGGCAGTTTAGTCATACAAGTTTACGAGGCTATCTCGAGTAGTGCAGTTGGAAGCTTAGCACGGTTAAGTTTAATCCTTGCTTGTGCTTCTGCCTGATAGATGAGTTGAGTACTTGATGCTCAAAAGTCAGCAACAGTTTGACTGATGGGGTACGCTTCCTCCATCTGATAATGTTGAGCGATGAAGAGTGAAGAGGAACTCGATCTTTTCAGTCCTAAAGCAGGGTTCCCGAGCAAAAGTTCAAGAAAATGGCCTTGAAAAATTCTGCAAAATTATCTCTTGGAAACAGTAGGAGCCCCGATAAGGCGGTTGTGATGACCCTCACAGCTGATGTTCTGTAAAGTATTACAGATTTTTGGCCATCGATTAGAATGCTCCCCATTGCATGTAAGGTTTAAAAAAAAGGAGCATGTATTACTGACTGTTCTGTTTTATTACTTTGGAAATAGTGTGAGACATTCTCTGACCGGCACTTTGAATGACCGAGTGACTGTCTCTCAGATTGACGACATGAGAGCAGACCGCTCTCTCCATCACTACCTCCTTAATTACAAGGCTACCCTGTGAATTAGCTTGACCAGCAGAGAGCTAAGCCTGCAGGGGTTCTTTTGTATAACCCCGCTGAGCAAAGCTGGTATTTGTAGTGAGAACACACACACACACACAAGCATGCGCACACTCTCTCTCTTATGTACGTATACACACACATGCAGACACTCATTACACATGTAGACACGTTACATGTACTCACTACCCATTACACTCATTACACATTACATGTACAAAAGCAGGATTTACAGTATCACACGTACACTCTGACACATACGTATGTGCACACACTTTAATGTCATTCTTTCACTTTTACTGGCAAATATGCACATATATATTGTGTGTTTCTTTGTTTTCCACCAAATTCCTATCTCCACAAGAGCATAAACAACAAGCACAAAAACATAACAACTAGCAAAGACATGCACATACGCCTACACAAATACACGCCTGCTAATACATATACCCGCACACACACACACACACACACACACACACACACACACACACACACACACACACACACACACACACACACACACACACACACACACACACATTAAAGTCATTTTATGCCGGCTAATTGTGATACACTGTGGATATGGGAACCAGATGCCATTCCCAAGTCAGTTTTCCAGTGTGGTTTTCCTATCCCTGCCTAACCTCTGCGTCCAGATTCTCCCGACAAGCACCAGCCGCTTGTGGTCGTCCGTTCCTGCCCATTCTGCTCTGATTACTCACATCCCTGTCCCCCATTAGTGTCCCGCCTTGAAAAAAGTTCCCCTGGGGCCCACAGTAATATGATTGAGTGTTCCCAGGCAGAAGTAACAGATGGATGTGTTGTGATTTTATATAAATAAATACGTGTGTGTGTGTGTGTGTGTATATATATATATATATGTATATATATTAGATGTCTTTTTCTCTGTTCCAGGTTTGTGCACCGTTTTGAAACTGCACAGGGATTTCTCTTCCAAGGATCCCCACATCAGGCATTTTTGGCCGGAAATGGCCAAGCTGCCATTTTGCAATTACCGCCACCTCCGCTCTTCTATCACTGTAATGGGTTTGCTTGTTTTTCCAGAGAACACTGAAGAGACAGCACTACTATGTTGGATAGAAAGTTTATTGGACGGATGCAGTGTGAGTTGTCTTTCAGAGATAGTCAGAGAGGTAATATGAAGGTGAAGTCAAGAGGCCATTTTGGTCAGAAAGTGAGCTGTTAATTGTTTAATCAGTGTAGTTAATGTAAGAGGTTAAAATCTTGGCAAAATATCAGTTGAAAATTATTTCAACTTGTTTAACAGGGGTCTTTTTTTCAACAATAGTCTATTGAAAGGCCTTCCTTTGCAATATGGATTTGTCATTCACAAGGCATTTTTTATTTTGATATCTTTCACAACTCTTTTGAGCAGCTTTTGTGTACTCCAGAAGCAGGTAGGGCTAAGCATAGGGCTCGACAGTACATCATTCCAGGTAGACATTGCAATACACACATGTACAATAGTCACATTGCAAAGGAAAAGCAATGTAAGGCAAATTGGGTCCATCAGTCATGTTAGGCTACAATGCGTGATTGAAAATGAAATCTTGCAAGGTCTGCATTTTTATGGCTTCTCTTGAAGAAAAAAACATTCTAGTGCATATGACAAATACTGTAATATAGCCTGACTTAATAACTTCTTGCAAAGCTGCCTTATTTCGCCCTCAAAAATCACCCTAATCATTGCTAAAAAATAATAAATTATTTGCCATTCGAGCTTTGAAAGTGAAAAGCTGCATTCATCTGTGGGGAAATTATTACTCCTCTTTATGCTTTAATGTTGCAATATATATCGCAAAATCCCAATTTTTTTGCAATGTTGTTTAACTACGGCTGAACAACACTGGGAAAAAAAACCCCGTCTTGCTCAAGGATACTCTGACAACAAGAGAAACAAACCCGAGCCCTCCAGTTTTTCAAGAGACAACTTCACTAACAAGCTAACCATCCTCTCATCCCTCCTTTACTCTAAGCAAATGGGGGGGGGGGTGATTAAATGACTATTCGTAATGGCCCACTCTGCTATGCAGGGCTCACAAAGCCAGGAATCGGTCCCTTCACATCCATTTAAATTGTACTTATTTCCCCTTTTTTTGCACCACTGACCAGTATTCATCTACACCCTTTGCACCAACTGCCATTTCCTCTCAACACTTTGTAGCCTGAAGGAGGGCTTTGTTGTTCTTTCTGTGGACACACATGTTTATTAATATTGTGCTGCTGTGTGAAAAAAAACAAAAACCTGTAGGGCTATAAAGAAAGCAGTAGTTGTTGGCCTGTGCACTAAAGGATGCCAGTGCTCCAGGGTGCAGTGATTGGATCCATGTGGCCTGCAGTTGTTGCTGCAGAGTCTGAAGCCAGCTCAGTTGGCACAGTTTCTCTGACATGGACGTCAGCTCTGTTTGATGGATTGATATGTTGGATCCGGACATATTTAACCCGTCACTGCCATAAAAAGTAGAATCGCTAAGTCTAGGCAGTGATAAAGAAGCGATCCCCACCCCCGGCTTTATGCATCTCTCTGGTAGATTCCTTCCTGAACCGGCGCCTTGCAGCCAAACCCACGAGAATAATTTTGCTCGTGTCAACAACAGCTAGACCTATGGATGTGGTCCAGCCACTCTTGCACTGCGGAGTCAGGCAAGGGCTGTCAAGCTTTCATCCATCATGTTTCCAGAAAACTCTAGAAAAATAAGAAAGTGAAATATGGGTATTCAATGCCCTGACGTCTATGTGAGACAATTTAAAATGAATCGGACTGAAATAGGGCCCTTTTCAGCATGTGAGTTTATGCCAATTTCTCCCTCTATTTTTACACACAGTGATAATAGTAGGTTAAACCGTTTCACTTGGTGGATTACAGAGCTCTGAAAAGGAAACTTCTGCTTGTCAATGCTGATGAGAATACAATGTTTTTGATGCTGAGTTTACACTAAAGGGCAGAGAAGTTAGTGGATCAAGTCAGCAGTCTAGAGATCTGGTGGTTAAGCTTAAAGTTCGAAGCTTAACCAACTTTCAGCTAATGGCATATTTGCAGCCAATAGTACACAAGAGCCATGTGAACTATTTTCTAAGGATTAATTAAAACTATTGTATCTCTAACTGGTTGTTTTCCCGCCTTCACACTAGCCGAGCCAGCCCAACATGTAATCAATATATGACATGCAATGAAGTGCAATAGTTCTTAGTAACTGGCTGCACAAGAGCCAGAAGTCCACCATTTACTGTGTCCTTACGGTATAAGGCAGAATACGTTATATTATCAGATTTGAGTGGCCATATCTCCAGGTTGCTTGTGGTTTTGGCTTCATTTTCCTCTCCTTTCATGTTCCTTTATAGACCCTTCCATTTTCCCCCACTTCTTTTAAAGGTGCCAGGGGTATCCTTTAGTTTTCTTTTTTCTTTTTCTACCAGCCACTCATTTTAGGCCATTGAGGGATATAGTGGTCATGGTTTGGCTTGGACTCAGAAGTAAGACATGCGTCTGGATAGGGAAGAGCTTTAGACAAATCCAGTGGTCCACCGTGAATTCGAAGATAACATGCAGACTTGCTGCTCTGCAATAAATCATTAAATTATGAAAGTTTCAGCAATCACAATGCATTGACATTTCTTTCTGTGTTGTTTTTGTAGACACAACCACAAAGTTGCCAGAGATCAAGCAGCAAAACTTGTGCAAAACTTACCATCGACTTGATACGTGTCATTTTTAATCAATCATTTCAAGTTTATGTTTCCTCCAGTTTAGAGCAGCTGCCTCTGTTGTTCATCACCAAGTTGTGAGGGAAGTTTGCAATGTTTTTTTCATGTGTCTTGCGTTACATAAAACTAATCTCAAAGTATTTCTCCGAAAAGTTGTGTTTCTAGGGCTGAAGCAGTGTTGCACTGCATGCATTTATTTATTTATTCATTCATTCTCAGCTCACACTTGCTTTGCCAAATTCACTGCGGATCTTGAGGGGGCTGGATCTTATCCCAGCATGCACTGTGTGGAAGGCAGGGAGACACCCTGGAGATGTTGCTAGTTCGTCACAAACAGTCATTAACATGCCGCCCCACTTTGTGGTCCTGTTTAGCTCAGTTGGTGGAGCGTCTGGTCTTATGACAGCATACACAGGGAGCATGGCACTGATAGTAACAAAGTTAGGGGATCAATCCCCACCGAATGGGGGCCCCCCTACTATCAAATGTAATGTGAGTCGTTTCATGTGACGCACTTTGTGTCCTCACACTGGAAAAGCTTTATGGAAATGTAGTCATTTCATTTCACTCATAGGCATCTCAATTTATCCTATGACCTGACTGTATGGGTGGCACAGCGGTTAGCACGGTCGCCTCACAGCAAGAAGGTCCTGGGTTTGAGCCCCCAGGTAGTCCAACCTTGGGGGTCGTCCCTGGTCATCCTCTGTGTGGAGTTTGCATGTTCTCCCCATGTCTGCATGGGTTTCCTCCAGGTGCTCCGATTTCCTCCCACAGTCCAAAGACATGTGTGTCCCTAGGTGCGAATGTGTGTGTGTGTCGGCCCAGTGATGGCTTGGCGGCCTGTCCAGGGTGTCTCCCCGCCTGCTGCCCAATGACTGGTGGGATAGGCTCCAGCATCCCCGCTACCCTGAGAGCAGGATGAGCGGTTTGGATCATGTATGGAATGGATGGAACCGACTGTTTATCTAGGAGACTACGGTAGTAAAACAGTACATGGAGGAAACATACTCAAACACAGGGATCACCACAGAAGGACTGATTTTGAACCCAGGACCCACTGAGTAACTGTTATCTTCAATGCCATAGAAACTGCAATTCAATTACAAATGAGATGATTTCCTTGTGCTTACTTCACTTCATTGTGTCTCTAAATATGCTAACAGTGTCAGGTGTTGAAGATGGAGCCAAATAACTTGGAAGCACCCAGTGAGCAAAATGATCCAAACAGCCAGAATTGCCTTCTGGAAGGACGTCTTTGAAAAAAAAATGAAATGGCAGTGCAGCAGCAGTAAAGGACACAAATAGCACCCACAGGTGCTGATTAGAAACCGTCCTCAGAGGTTTGACCGAAATCACAGGGCTGCAGAAAACGGCTGCCTAATAGACACTCACAGCAAGCCCCATCCTTTTCAAATAGTCTTTGCAGAATAACTGTTTCATTGTCTCAATGAAAGACTTTCATGGTATATACAAAGCCCCTTTGGACCAGCTCCAGTTGATGCCTGCCTGTCCAAGTGATGTACAAATGATGGACTGTATAATGAGCAGGTGCAGATTTGTGGTGTAAAACAATTTCCACATGCGCTCCCGCCAGATGTAAGGTTAAATCGAGCTGCATGTTTTCGGCAGGTTGTACTAGGCCCTATATGTATGGTTTAGCTTCCTTAACAGTAACATAAGTATAAATGTAAATCCTGGGAGACATGTTCAACTTTCCATATTGACTCTGATTGGAGTGACATGAGGTTAATAGGCTGGATAGACTTGAACGTTACCATCTAAGGGTGCATAATATAGATGAGAATACAGCTCTCGTACGCCTAAGCCACTTCTACGTCTGGTCGCGGCGCTTCCTTCATCATTCATATTCATAGAATCCATCCAACACATGTGGCCGGATTTTCCTCAATTAACTCCTCCCCACAGTAAAGTGAAAAAGGACATGTTCTTTTTGCCTTATTACTGAAGTTCAACAGCTTGAATTCCATCTCACGTGAACTTTGGTGGCAATTCAAAGTGGAATACCCATTTAGTGGATTTCCAGTGTGTTTCGGCAGTTGTCAGAAAGTGATCTAGCTTTGCTGAAATGCTAAGTAAAGTGAGCGGGGTTTCATTTATTTTCCACCAACCTCCGGTGCCAACTGTTTAGATATAATATGTTCAGCAGACGGGTGTTAAAGCTGCAAGTTGGTACATTTATTTACTCAATTGGCCGTTTTTTTATGTTTGCGGCAACGGCTTGTCCACAGCTCCCTATTGTGCAAAGGCAAATTTCCTGTGCAACAAAAAGCCATTATTGGTTTGGTGTTGACCAGTTTGGCCATCTCTCAGTTTCAGCAACAAGCAGGAAACTTGTTTGGCGTCCAGCTTCTGTAGAGCGGCGCTGCGTTTTTTTCTTTAAAAGTCACTACTGTTGTACTTTTCCACCTCTCCCTGCCTTCAGCCTCGTCTGGGCGCTGTACGGAAACCCTGTGCACGACGGCATAGTTTTGTGTTTACAAGTGTGTTGTGGCTCTGTGAACGATGAGCCAGGGAAACACTTAAGACCACCCCATTAGAAGTGTGTGCACCAGAAATTTGTTAAAACTACATCTCTAATAATCCTCTCTGCCCAGTACTTGCTGCTGGGAATTTGTGTAATTTTTTAAACAGCTGCCTCATATAGTATTAACTAGATGAGAAAGAACAGTGTGCAACGCCAATGTGCTGCATTGGATCACGACTTTGTGGCCACCATTTGGGGCTGAGGCAGACCCGGCTGTGAACAAAAGTTGTAACTTGCCGCCAAACAAACTAAAATGGTAATTCAGTGACACTCAGTCATGGGTCATGGAGGGATTTGTGGATGCAGATTTTCATTTCAGCCCAACAAACACTACACGGGCTAATTTTGCTAAAATAGCACACCTCGGAACAAGCGAGCGAGATGTAATCAGTGAAATCAGCTGCTGCTGTGTTTGTTGGATTCGAATGAAAACCTGCATACATGTCACATGGCTGAGTAGCACTGCTTTGACTATATACACCAGAAATGATGTCCGAAGGGGCTGAAAGTGCAGACTTGAGTAAGACCTACCTTCCCCAGTGTTGTAAAATTTGGCTGGAGAGAGTGTTTGATTTAACCTCAGGATCACGCCGTTTCAAACTGTTGGGAAGTGTGCCAGCGTACCACAAAATTCAAGTGCTGACATCCCTGCTATTCCAGGTCAGGGGACAAATACGCTTAGAATGGCGTATAAGCAAAGCTTGTGTGTGTGTGCAACATTACTTGAATTTATAAAATTGATTTTTAAAACTGTGGTGCAATGGTTAGTGCGGTCACCTCACAGCAAGGAGGTCCTGGGTTCGAACCCCGGGGTTGTCCAACCTTGGGGGTCGTCCTGGGTTGTCCTTTGCATGTTCTCCCCGTGTCTGCATGGGTTTCCTTCTGAAGTCCAAAGACATGTAGGTCAGGTGAATCAGCCATACCAAATTGTCCCTAGGTGAGTGTGTGTGTGTGTGTGTGTGTGTGTGTGTGTGTGTGTGTGTGTGTGTGTGTGTGTGTGTGTGTGTGTGTGTGTGTGTGGTGCGCGTGCCCTGTGATGGTCTGGCGCTCTGTCCAGGGTGTCTCCCCGCCTGCCGCCCAGTGACTGCCAGGATAGGCTCCAGCATCCCGTGACCCCACCTGGGATAAGCGGCTTGGATAATGGGTGGATGGAGTTTTAAAACCAAAAAGATAGCATAATATCATGATATATCATTTCCAAACTGCTGATCTCTGACCTGCTCTGAAAAAGCAACTTTTACCTTAGAATGAGAAAACAAAAGCAAACACAAGCTCGTTCAGCTTGTTGCCGGCCATATGCATGCACCACCATCCCATACTCTCGTTCACCCACGACCTCTTACAGAGCCCACACAGCAGGCTTCACCCTTTGATTGACAGATGGTAGAATAGCCAATTACGTTACAGCAACTGCTGTGAGAAACGCACACACACACACACAAAAAGAGCAAACCTGTTCCCCTGATTCAAGGCATGTTTTTACAGCATAGTTGCCAGTACAAGGTTGCAGATTGCTGGATTTGGGCCTGTTAGTAAACATGGACTTGATTTGGGTTTTGGGTTTTTAATTGTATGTTTGTGTAAGCCTCGCAGTCCATATGGCACAAGACAGGATTTCCAACCAGTGTCCTGATACACAGCGATGTGTGCGCAGGGATAAAGGTCAGACGTAAAAAGAGCAATGTAAAACAAAACCGCCGCGCTGGTTTCATTAGTTTTTATAATAAGTCAGTTTGTGATCATGCTCGAGCATCATCTCTTCGTTCTCTTTGTTTCCTCACTTGTGTGACTGACGGCATGTTTTCTCAGCATAGGTAATAAATGATTAAGTGTACCTTACAAATTTTCTTTTACAGAGGAAAGCGGTGCCTTGGCACCGGTGATCATTGGCAGGATGTATGTTCTTCATTTAGTTTATACTGTCGTCATAAATCTGATCTTTACGTGTTTGTTTTCTCTCACAATAGGGTCCTCCAGGTCCAAAGGGTGACAAGGTGAGTAAACTTAGATTTTATTTTTTCATATACATATATATATATATATACATATATATATATATATATATATATATATATAATCCAAAATAATCCTGGATTATTGTGCTCCTTATTTGTTGAGCACTTTCCCTACCATTGAGTGTTTCTTTTAACAAAGTTATATATATATATAGGTGGCACGGTAGCTCAGTGGTTAGCATAGTCGCCTCACAGCAAGAAGGTCCTGGGTTTGAACCCCGTGGTAGTCCAACCTTCGGGGTCGTCCCGGGTTGTCCTCTGTGTGGAGTTTGCATGTTTTCTACCGTGACTGCGTGGGTTTTCTCCAGGTGTAAATGTGTGTGTGTGTGTGTGTGTGTGTGTGTGTGTGTGTGTGTGTGTGTGTGTGTGTGTGTGTGTGTGTGTGTGTGTGTGTGTGTGTGTGTCGGCCCTGTGATGAACTGGCGCGGCCTGTCCAGGGTGTCTCCCCACCTGCTGCCCAGTGACTGCTGGGATGGGCTCCAGCATCCCCCGCGAGCAGGATAAGCGGTTTGGATAATGGCTGGGTGGATGGATGGATGGCTTGTGTCGTCCACCTCAAATATTGATTCAAAGATATAATTTCAAATATGGGGTGCTCCAGAAAATCCATAATTCTTGACACAAGGCCTCTCATACAGTCGCCCCTGAGTCAGTTTATCTATGAAGAGCGTTGTTTAGCACATTTTACTCCTGTTTAAAAATGCAAAGTCATCCCCAAGTCTCAGACTGTGAATATTAAAATACTCATGCCGTTCACAAATCCACAGCACAGTATATTAATGACCTTCCTCCGGAGCTCAGACTGAAGTCCCTGAACGGTTCACTGAGCATTCCTCTATAAAACAGCAGCCAAGCATGTGAACTAACCACACTGTCTCTTTATAAGTCTGCTGGACTTGGGGACCGATCTGTGCCCGTGCTTTTGCTTGGGAAGATTAAAACCATGAGGCCTCTTGATTTGCATTCAGTTGTTGATGTCCCTCCATTCGCTTACAGTGGAAACTAGGCAGCGCCGTCTCATTCATGCATCTCAAGGAATGTGCATGCTTTTAAAATACTTCCATGAACTTCCCAGGCTTGGGAGACGAATAAGTCCCGGGTAGATTGTTTTACACACTGGCGATTCCTAAAAACGTGTGTGCATGTTTGTAGCGCATGTATTGTATCCGTGCATGAGTCATGAGATGAACTGTAAAGTCTGTTAAACCTGAAGCACAAATCCCTCCAAGGCAAAACCACCATATTTGAAAATAGTATCACCCAATGAAACATGATCATTCTGTTATGAGCATAAATCCAAACTCATTGGTAAATGTTCTCTGGTAACGTGGAGAACCTATGCTGGTTGTCATCACAGAAAAGGTGTAATAAGTAAAAATCTATGTTTGGGGGTATCCGGGTGGCATGGCGGTCTATTCCATTGCCTGCCAACACAGGGATCACCAGTTCGAATCCCCGTGTTACCTCCGGCCTGGTCGGGTGTCCCTACAGACACAATTGGCCCTGTCTGCAGGTGGGATGTGGGCATGTGTGCTGGTCACTGCACTAGTGCCTACTCTGGTCGGTTGGGGCGCCTGTTCAGAGGGGAGGGGGAACTGGGGGGAATAGCATGATCCTCCCACATGCTACGCCCCCCCCCCCGCAAAACTCCTCACTGTCAGGTGAAAAGATGCGGCTGGCGACACCACATGTATCGGAGGAGTCTTGTAGTCTGCACAGAGGGGGTGGAGTGAGCGGGGCGGCTCGGAGGGTGAGGTAATTGGCCGGATAAAATTGGGGAGAAACGGGAGGAAAACAAACGAAGAAAAAAAACTCTACATTTGGGCTGTTTGCAGCTCATTAACCTGCAAGGAGCACACGTTGAAGCCTGCCATGATGAAAGATGGAGGAAAGTCTCTCCACATTCATCAACATTGGTTACTGCTTTGACTGGTGGTAAATCTCTTTCTTCCAACAGCGCTCTCTGATCCGCCAAACCTATCAGGGTTTCTAACAAAATTAGATTTCCACGATCGTCCATACTAATCGATGCGTAGCTACTTCTATGATCGTCCGGTGAATTTTCTCACCGCTCATTAAATCTTTTCATCTGCAATTTCATGAAATGAGAAACAACTGTGTATAATCTCCCACCCAAGTCGAATAAAGAGCTCTGTCTGACCGTACGTCGGTTCGGTGGTCATTCACAACCGTTTCATTTTTTTTTCTTTTTCATTAAATCTGGATTTACACTCACTTTCGGATGAAAGAATCACTCGCGCTCCAAAGAGGGCTTTCATTTCACGTTGCGCAGGCATTACATTTACTCACTCGTGGAAAATTAACATCTATGTAGTGGGTTGTTCATCTTATTTAACCGATGTTGTCAGATTACAGCTGAGCTTGTAGGAAAGTGAAATGTAGGAAATGAGATAGACAAATGTGTGACCTGACCTGATCCAGAAATGTTGGAAATCTAATGCACTTACTGTGGTGGCAGGTTGAAAGTTTATTGTTTTTGTAGTTTTCCAACTAATCTGGAGGAACGGCCAACACACACATACACACACACACACACACACACACACACACACACACACACACACACACATTAAAGGCGTAATTTGTCATTTATTTGAACATATGAACTTGAGGTGTAGTTACACACACATAAACGAAGAGTTTGAGTCTTTCTCAGTTGATCATAAATGAGAATACAGGCCTGTTAACACATTTTACATATAAAACTGTTTTAAAATTACCAATATAATGAAACAATTTATAGTATCAGAAAACATTAGAAACTGATTTTTTTGGGGGGGGGGCATTTTCCCCCCTTTTCTCCCCAATTGTACTTGGCCTATTACCCCACTCTTCCGAGCCATCCTGGTCGTTGCTCCACCCCTTCTGCTGATCCGGGGAGGGCTGCAAACTACCACATGCCTCCTCCGATACATGTGGAGTCGCCAGCCGCTTTTTTTCACCTGACAGTGAGGAGTTTCGCCAGGGGGACGTAGCACGTGGGAGGATCACGCTATTCCTCCCAGTTCCCCCTCCCCCCTGCACAGCCACCCCGACCAGCCACCCCGACCGACCAGAGGAGGCACTAGTGCAGCGACCAGGACACATACCCACATCCGGCTTCCCACCCACAGACACAGCCAACTGTGTCTGTAGGGACGCCCGACCAAGCCGGAGGTAACACGGGGATTCGAACCGGTGATCTCTGTGTCGGTAGGCAGTGGAATAGACCGCCACGGCACCCGGACACCCCTAGAAACTCAGATTAAGTTATTTAGTGTTGGCCCTTGTATTTGAAGAGACCTGTCAATCAATTTGGAAATAACAGCGGGTTCCAAATCCTGTGTTTTGTGTTTTTGTACCCTTTTGTTTTAAGGATTTTTACATTTAAGACTATAAATGCATGGGGCCATTTTCTCCTTTTCTTTATTGCTTCGCGCCGAGATTTTCTTAGAGTCCGCTCCCAACTCAGTGTGATAAAACCGCAGCACGCCATCCAGCTCTTCATCATACACTGGCTCATTCAGTCAGCGTGGAGACATGCATTGCATACATATGTTCAGATTAAGCACCAAATTCAGTTTTATTGGCATGCAAACTTTCACATACCAGGAATATGAGTTATTTCATTTCTCAGTGGGACATTTAAATGCAATTTAAACATATAGATATAGGTTTGCTGTTCCCTATATAATAAATGCCGAGTTCAAATCCTGCCCGCTCATGTTTTACCCCCCCTCCCCTCCACCTAGTATACTTCCTGTCTCTCTTAACAAAGCTGTCTGAAACAAAATCATCCCAGAAAAGATGCTGACATTAGGTCCAGGCCTCTTTGTAGTTTCCTTTTCAAGAAAGCATTCTGTCAATAGAGATCCATCCCAAACAGGCAGGGAGCCAGGGAGAGACGTTTTGAGTGTAGGACGTTTGCAGACAATCTGCTTCAACCCCGTCCAACCTCCTATCCGGAGCCTTGCAAACCTCCCTCCACCATCCTCTCTCTTATGCCCTGTTCATGTCAGTCTGTGTTATCATTAATTTCAACCGCAATGAATAGTTGAGGTTCCCTGTATTATTTTTTCTTCATCAATGTGTTTTGAATTATGCCTCAATGATTTTGCCGTGGGCGTGCACGTGTACTTGCATGTATATGTGCTTGTGTGTGCGAGTGTGTTCGTCTGTACTACGAATACACGTGTGTGCGCTCATTAGAGAACAAAAGTGTGTGCATGTGTGTGTTGGTGTGCGTGTTCGATGTCTGGTTGGTGCTTGTATTTTAAGACGAATTCCTCTTTGCTTTCTGCAGGGGGATCAAGGCGACCAGGGACCGCGGGTATGTGGTTGACTCCCAACTTCTTGTCGTCTCTTGATTGGCTGATGAATCTGACTTGGTGTTAGTGTATGTCTCCCCCAGCAGAATTGTGGGTAAAAGGTTTTAGATGCATGAGATTCCTGGGATACTGTTCTCCCCGTCTGGCCAAACACAACAAGCGTTTCAGACCTCCTTATTTCTAAATCAAGAATGGCTAAGCAAAAAGTGCACAGCACTTGCAATGTGTGGGGTGGTTTAGGTTTGAAATGCAAAATGAATCTTTTTGTTTAACTTGTTCTCTTCCTTCATATTGTTGACAATCTGTGGCTCCTGTGCTGCAGCGGGGGTGATATGGAGACGATATCTGCAGAGTCACAACTAAAATCAGAGCCTAACTTGTATTATCTGTTGCAGTCATCACTTATGACTCATTTCAGTATTTGAAGTGACATGGCATATTCAGCACTTTATTCCTTTACAATAATTTGTCATTTTGATAAAAGCGTGCCTTCTAAATTATATTAATGTGAATGCTCTCCATTCTTGACACCCTCTGAAATGAATCGGTCCGTCTTGGTCCCTGTGCCCAACAATAAGCAATCCATCTTGTTTGAGGGCCTCATTTTTCTCAACTAAAGCCTGAGAAAAAAATGTTTCTCAGACTCTGAGATGAAAGTCTCTGACTGCACAGGTTTGTTTAAGCTGGACTGCATGAACTGAGTCTCGTGGCCACACACATGGTCACAAAAAGTGCAGATATATGCACAATAGAACACACACACACACACGCACTCATGCAGAGTTCGTTGTGTCTGAATCCATCACTGCCATCATGGCAGATTATTAGGGGGGGGGGGTCACAGTCACTTAGAGTGTCTGAAATTGATTTTCCCTGTAGACAGGGAGCAGCGAGAGGTCACAGCACCGAGACAAAACAAGGTGTTTGTAATGCCATCAGACAACAAGACACTCAAAATCATCTGATCCCTTTTTTTTTTTTTGCTAGCCCTCAAGCCATATACACACATTTTGCCCTTTAACTTAAATCCTTCTGGAAGGCAGAACTATAGGTCAAATCTGTTTTGAATCACACATGGCGTTTGGATAACACCCCCGCCCCGTCTCTGAAATTTGGTTTGTCGTCCCAAAGTGATAAGATGCAGGTCTGATGTTACACACAAGCAAGCCTCCATTATAGATTGTAGATCTCCCCGTAGATTCTCCTTGTGATGGGTGGCCTAAGGATCTGCTATACGCACTACACATGAACAGTCCCCTTGTTTATTTTTGATTATTCAAAGAACTCATCAATAAATAATTTTCCAGTAGTTGAGCTGCACTGTATAAAAGATTCAGACAGGAAATGTCTTACGCTCACAGAGTTGAATTGACTGATGAAGTAAACCATGGCCCCCAGTATTGGATTTCATGGTTTGGCACGTAATTTGTACCCTTTTAACCTCAGAAATGGAATCATGTGTCTCAATGTTAAACCAGTCATACTTTGGGGGAACACCAGTGCGGTCTACGGATAAGTACCAGGTATCAGCCAGCTCCCATCTCTCTAACAGAGTAAATAAATGAATTGTCCACTCCCAGAGACGATTTCATTAACTCTCAGTTATTGAGAATCTGTCCCTTGACAGGCAAAATGCCATGCACATGTACGTGCACGGCAGGATCACACACACACATACTCAGGAATATAGAAATAGAAACACACAGTCACACAGCTGAAGGTATAGAAGGCATGGAACCAGTTTAGGCCACCACCAAATCACATTATCCTGGGTGACATGTCGACTATCCACATTAGATTAGTAGTTAAATGTAATTGAACTGTATTGCAAATATTTTCTCAATGAATTGAAGGCACCAGAGAAAAAGCAGTGCTTGACTTCGATTCTCTGTGGGATGAATAGTGAAACCTGCCCTTACAGTGGTATATAAATTATTGTTATATACTTTGGATGGGGTTTTGTTTAGTCAAAAATTCAACAAAAAGTTATTTTAGGTGAGAGAGGTCAAAGCCAGAATCACTCAGCTTTCAGACTACATATAAAGGGAATATTGCCACATGGTGGCCAACACTTCCACACTAACTAACTTCCCACTTCCGATGCCTGTTGCCCATATGTCAGGGCCACCCCTCTCCTGCCCCCTAAAGGTTGACTGCAAGACCAGAGGGTCAAAGGTTAAGCAAGCAGCAAATAATAAATTGACCAGATTAGACAAATAAATTTATGGTCCCAGCTCAGACGTCTGGTTGAGATATGATGAACTGGAGGGTCCTATGTATGTGCCCATCATTGGAGAAGGTGTGTGGTCTTTTTAATTAATGATGCAAACTACAGCTGTCAAGCGTTGGTTTGTGGATTCCTGGGTGGCCATTTTGTAAAAGACAAATTCTTTGGATTTAGAAAAACAACAGTTTCACCCCAGGCTTGTTCTGGGCTCTGGTGTTCCTCCCCTGAAAATAGTTTGGTTCCTGGGGTTTTACCAAATTACCGTTCTCCCTCCAAAATGCTGATGACCTTCTGTAATCACCAAGATATTAATTTTCTGTCATGAACAAAGTCGTGCTTAACGTTGTGCCGCTTGGCCCATGAAATTTGCCTTGAGGCCAGAAAATTAAGTTCACTTGAGATAAATCTAAGGATTCCAAGACAGACAGACAGACAGACAGACAAATAGATAGATACAAAGGCAGAGGGTTCAAATGAATGTATCGTTCCACTCTTCAAAAATACATTAAAGCCATCTGCATGTTGGATGGATAATTCACTCCACATAATGGTTATATAGGAAAAAAAGTGGTGCAGGCTGTTGGTGGTGGAGAGATTTAGTGTCTTTGGTGTGGTTGCTGGTTCTTCAGAGACATTGTGTCTGGTTCTCATTGTCCTCATATCTGCCTTTTTTGTTTACTACCATCACAATCATCTCGCTGCAGGCAAATACATAGCTATAGAACTCCTTACCAAACAACCAACATCCGTTTTGAAGGGGGGAGAAAGAGGACAAAACAAAGCAATCTGTGGATGGTTAGGCTCCTCAGTCAACCGCCATGTCATCGTCATTCTCACCCAAAGATGTCCGTGCAGCAGCCGTGTGTGCTTAAGTGCCAACCAGCACCTACGCAAGAGCGGGCTTGCTGAGATGTTAGACCTCTTCTCTCAGTCAGCGATCAGTCATTTCTTTCATTCCCAGCACACACGGGTCATGTCAGTTAGGTCAGCGGAGCTAAATTGCGGCTGGGACGACAGCGCATCGTAAGAGCTTACACATATTGCTGGCATGTCATAAAACATGGTGGAGTAAAGGGGGGGAGGTGGATTAATGCCTAAGCCACACTGTCTCCCACAGCAAATGTATCAAACTGATCATAAAAGCAAACAGGCTCAAGCCCAAAGAGCCGGCACATTTGCCAGCCTGCACATGAGAGCTGAGCTCCGCTGCATTTTTATGCCCAGAGACGTTGCCCTCCACCCCAACCTAATCCAGCACTTGTTTTCTCTTTCTGTCTTCAAGATGTTTGAGGTTGTAAATAACTGGATGGGAAATATGTGCACGTCAATCCCAGTTACACACAGCGCGCCTATTGTTAGCTGTGTAAGAGAATCCTTTGCTCTTACATGCTGCAGGGCCGAATTAAGTGATCCTGTCTTAAATCCTCTGTTCTTAATGAGCCATGCTTTTTGCATTATCACTGGAAATCCAGAGGGATGACACCATGACCATGTTTGTGTAGGCGGATTTTTATCTTAAGGCTGAATATAAAGGACGGGTGATCGTTTATAGAGCAATGGCATGGATGTGGGTGCCAATTTCGGGCTTGCATGCTAGTGAAGGTAAGAAGCACCAAATATTAGACAAAGCGTTATTCAAAAGCTATAAACAAACACAGCAAAAAAAGCACATAATTCAAGCCAAACCATGGAAATTACAGTAAATGCAAGTAATAAAACAAAGCACATTTTCCTGAAAATCAGTCTACATGACCCACAAGACAAATCTAGCAAATCACACTCAAAGGCTAGGGAGTTAAAACTGCTTTTCTGAGCTGAGACTTTAAGAAACAAGTCTTCAGGAAACACTAAAACTAGTAAAAATAGAAACTAGTCTTTATCCGGTCATTGGGAAGCATATTACTGTGATGGGGTGTAATTAATGGTCGATGGTACAAAAACCTCACAAGCATCTCCGGAGATGTTAACCCTAACGCTTTTTAAACCGCAACGGCAGAAGAATTTACAATCTCAGATTAAAAAAACGATATTAAAATTCTCCTCTGAACAGTTTTAATTATAGCCCAAACAAACAAATGCAATTTTGTGTTTCACTGAATATATTTCGTGCATGAAATAGTGATTGACCGTGTAAGAGTTTCCAGACAGACAGAGAACATGAAAACTGCAATAGAAAAAAACCTCAAACGTGTTCATTTTGTATGAGCATGGGAAACATCCCTCAAGTATCCCTGATGATGGTCAGGGAAAATTATTGGAATGTATTTATTTGGGCATAACAAGCAAATCCTTGCCCAGAATTGAATATACTGCAATATTTCCGGACCCAGACTAAATTTCATGTTCAACTATAAATTATTGTCTTGTATTTACAAGTGTAGAAGGATGTTCTTCTTCTTTATTCACTTTTTATGAGCGGATCACAACTGTCATTAAGATTTTGGGGTGAAATGGGAAACCATTTGATTGAATTTCCATACAGAAACTTGACCTCCCCCAGCAACTCTACAAACATTACCATCCCTTAGTTTCTCAGCAGGGTATACTGTAGCTCAAAATCTGTCCTATAATAATCATCTTAAAAACTGTACCGTCTGGGCGTCCGGGTGGCGTGGCAGTCTATTCCGTTGGCTACCAACACAGGGCTCGCAGGTTCGGATCCCTGTGTTACCTTCGGCTTGGTTGGCCGTCCCTACAGACACAATTGGCCGTGTCTGCGGGTGGGAAGCCGGATGTGGGTATGTGTCCTGGTTGCTGCACTAGCACCTCCTCTGGTCGGTCGGGGCTCCTGTTCAGGGGGGAGTGGGAACTGGGGGGAATAGCATGATCCTCCCATGTGCTATGTCCCCCTGGCGAAACTCCTCACTGTCCGGTGGAAAGAAGTGGCTGGCGAATCCACAAGTATCGGAGGAGACGGCAGAGGGGGTGGAGCAGTGACCGGGAAGAGTGGGGTAATTGGCCGGATACAATTAGGGAGGAAAAAAGGGGGGAAATTCCACAAAAAAAATACTACCATCTCATTTCACGCAGGTATCAAAGTCTTGTTTGACGCTGCAGCACATCGTACATTATACTGTATAGCCACACTGTCACTGTGGTTTCACATGTGAAAAATGGCCACCCATTCGGGAAGAACGACATTTGATTTACAATACCGAATATGGAGGAAGACATGGACACCCCAGTATCTGTGTGCATTAAATGTTTCTTCTTTTTTTATTTTTATTTTTTTCCAAAGCTTTCTTTGCAAATCACTTTGGGTGCTAATCGAAATACCCTTGGCATGATTTGTGGAGAATTCTCAAAACAAATTGCTTGACAGTAAAATTTGAAGTTGTTGGCATTTCACAGTTCCATGAAATTCTTTCAAATTTCACCCTCACCCTCAGCACTGTGTTCTGTTCCCAGTGGTTTACAACCAATAATCAAAACCTTTAGAGTCAATTGCTCGCAAGTACTTGTGGGTGCACTAATGTAAGGCTTGAGCTCAGTTCACATACTGGTGGGTCAGTAAAATTGGAAAAGGAATGCTTCACTTCTTCTTCCTCTTGATGCCATTCTTTTTTCTTTCTTTCTTTTTTTTGTTTACATAATTTTTAAAATGTCATGCGTGTATTGTGCCATGTTCTGCTGTTTGTTCCTTTAGGGGTTGCCTGGTCTCCCTACGCTGGCTGCTTTGCACAGCAATCAGATCCTGACTGTCAAGGTTTGTCAGTGGCGGTGTGGCCTGGCTGCTCTGTCAGACCCCTAAGAAGCACGCACACACACACACACACACACACATACACTTCCCAGTAAATGAATCACTGTCAGGTTCTCTTCTCAAGGCCTGGCGATGGAGTAGGCACAGGCGGAACCCAGTCTAATCCATCATGGCCGGTCATTCACTATCCTCTCCTCAATGGCTAGCGGCAGTCTCTCACTTTTGGAGATTTCTGTTCCATGTAGAATGCCAGGACCACCATTTAAAGCAGAGGTACCTTTTTATAACCCCGTAATGTGTAGCTGAGTGGAGCCAGAATGGACCTGCTCAAACCAAGACATGGTCTGGCTATTGTCCATCGATGCTAACGTAAACGGAGGGAACTCCAGTAGAAATCCTAAATGATCACCCAAAGTGGCAAAATTTATCTTTTTTTTAAGCCCATTATCATGGTTCACTGCAAATCCTTCAACCCATCAATTTGGCTTTCAGTATTTTTTTTTTGGAGATGAATAATTCCCCTTATTTCAATGGACACTAGCAGGGAGTAAATACATGTCTTTAAAACAAATGGAGTTAAAATTGACCCCTCTTCAGACAATCAACTGTGCTTGTGTCAGTGTGTGCAGTTCTCAGGGTCTGACTGAGCACCGAGCTCATTGGTGATGATGACGGCGCTTTCATGAGGGGGAGATCTTCCCATTTTTCCCGGGTCTGTGAGCCCAGTGTGGCGCCCCAGCACCCCAGAGGTGGTAATTATGGGCTCTGGCTCCCAAAAAAACAAGAGTCCAGACTTCCGAAGTAGACCGCCTCTGTGGTGGGAAAGTGTGGATTTCTCCCCCTGTCCATGAAGGCGCTGAACTGGGTTTTTAGGGGCACAAAACCTTTCTAACAAAATCTATTTCTTTTTGCCTTTGCCTTCATCCTTCCTCTTCTTCTGGGACCTCATCCTTCTCCAACCTTCTCTCACCTCTGACCTACGACCTCTTGACCTCACACACCTGCTCAGATGGTCTTCCCTAAGATCAATCATGGCTTTCTTTCCGCTGACCAGCAGCTCATAAAGCGGCGGCTCATTAAGGTAGTGGCTGTGCCCTCTCTCGTCTGTGTCTCCACCTTGCCACGTCTCACCTGCTGACTTTTTCCTGGCTGATCCTCAGTTTGCATGCAAACCTTTTAGACAGACCGATCAGAGGTGCTCTGATGCTTACTCTGTTATTTAAAAGAAAAGTAAAAGCAATTATTTTGTAAAAATATATTTGCATATTAAGGTAAAATAAATCATTGTTGTTGTACTTTCTATAACGCTTTGCCACACAAGTGAAATATTACATATTCCCTCATTGGGTTATATTTTATAATTTTATAATATGTATGCAGATGAATCACATTTCCACATCCAATAGCTCATTTTTGAATCTTGACATCAAATGTGGTTAAGAATGCTTTGGTCTGTGTAGGCATACCTGTAATCCCTGTTGATCAATTCAATTTGGGACTACTTACAGCAGGAAAGACTTATTAGATATGACTGAAATCTATTATCATACCATTATGATTTCTACAAGTGTTAACCCAGCTATAAGACACTGAAATTTTGCTTCTCCTCCTCGATATAAATGGAGGCTGCCCACAACAAACCACTTAGTCATTTTCATGCAATCCTTGTCCATTATTCCTGCACTGAGCAGTGTTCCCAGTGTTTGCTCAACCACAGCATCTAGGCCTAATGATGTTGAATTGCCTTTTTCTGCTGCACAGGGAGATCAAGGCCAAGCAGGACCACCAGGGCCTCCTGGACCACCAGGCCCTCCCGGGCCAAGGGGCCCCCCTGGGGACACAGGCAAAGATGGGCCTAGGGGTGTATCAGGTCTACAAGTGAGTACTGACCTTGATCTCATGACCTACCATCTGTGACTTAACGGGAAACAATCTTTTTTCTGCTTTATCTCTCTATATAGTATGGTATAGGGATAACACTCCATTAGCAAGCATAACACTGAGCAGTCTTCTGTGTGCCTTTGAAATGCTGCCGAAATTGTACAGAAATGTGTCTGCCAGTGATGTCACTGACAAACAGTCCCTGAATGTAAAAACTTAACTTTTTGGTTTACTGATGGGCTGCATTGCATAAGAAAATATGAAAAATAATGCTACACAGGATAATAATAATAATAATAAATCAAACTTATATAGCGCTTTTCTAACACTCAAAGTTGCTTTACAATAAACGGGGTGAAACAAGACAACAGATAAACATAACACAGACATACAGGGGTGGATGGGAAGGGGGAGCTACGAGAGGGAGAAGCGGCAGCCACACACGACGCCAGCAGTACTCTCCCACTTAAACACATACAAAAGGGCCAGAAAAACAAAAAAACAACAACACTGTAGACGTTGATTTTCTGTAGGGGTTTGCTCCTGTAGCCTATTCCTCACCTGAGGTATCCACTAATCAGTGGCACTATTTAACCCATAGCTGGAGGCTGGTTCATGGGCATCAGAGAATAAATATCCACACACCGGTGGGCCTGCGTACTGCACGTCTAAGGGCCAGACCTCCTCCGAGTCCCTTGTAGTTCAGCCAGGGTCCAAGGAGTACCCAGTTACCATGGGTCGCAACGAGGAGGCACTACATAGGGCTTGCTGTTGGAGAGGCTATGTACTGGCATGGAGAGATTTACATGCTCAGCTCTCCTGTTTGCATTTCTGCTAGCCAGCGGTGAAGGTTGAGAGTGAGACGTGACAGGCACAGAACACTACACCAACACACTAGACGCTTCACAACAACCCCACTTCTTACACAAGAATGTCAGACACATGTTTCTGACATTCTTGTGTAAGAAGAAAGTGTACATGTGAATAATAAGCAGTGGTTGGTAGAGTAAACAAAAACGGTACTCAAGGGTGTCCAGGTAGCCTAGCGGTCTATTCCGTTTCCTATCAACACAGGGCTCGCCGGTTCAAATCGCCATGTTACCTCCGGCTTGGTCCGGCATCCCTACAAACACAATTGGCCGTGTCTGCGGGTGGGAAGCCGGATGTGGGTATGTGTCCTGGTCACTGCACTGGTGCCTCGTCTGGTCGGTCGGGGCTCCTGTTCAGGGGGGAGGTGGAACTGGGGGTAATAGCATGATCTTCCCACGCGCTACGTCCCCCTGGTGAAACTCCTCACTGTCCGGTGAAAAGAAGCAGCTGGCGACTCCAGATGTATCGGAGGAGGCATGTGGTAGTCTGCAGCCCTCCCCAGATTGGCAGAGGGGGTGGAGCAGAGATCAGAAGAGTGGGGTAATTGGCCAAGTACAGTTGGGGGGGAAAAGGGGGGGATCCCCAAAAGTATATTTACTCCATAGTGTTTACTCAAGTAGAGGTAAAATACTCATAAAAATAACTACTTGCGTAAGAGTAAGAAAGTATCAAAAAACTACTCAAGTAGTGAGTAACTTCATTAGAAGCAATTTATTGCATCAATATGAAAGTGCCAAACAGTTAACAAATGACTCCTTCAAAAAGAAAGAGTAGTCAATCAGGTTCTCATTAACAATGCAAGACATACAGTACATTTCTCAGTAACATTACATTTAGGTTTATTAAGGTATGTGCATGTAACTTTAGTGGGCAATTGTATTTCTTTTTGAGAGTGTAAGTATTCAGACTTTGTTAGTTCGTTCCTCATCGGGGTTCCCAATAATAGTGTGTCGGGTGAGGCCCCATTTTCTAACTAGCCCCTGCCTGTTCAAGGCAGGAATGTTGCACCATTATTCCGCCTTGCCATTCTGTAATGTTATAAAAGGTACAAACAGAGAATGGGGGGGCATTTTCGTTCTGTTATTAAGCCAGTGTTAGACCAAATTTGGGGACCCTTCAGATTCTGTTAACTGCCCTGGTATTCTTACCCTATCACTAATAGAGATGCACCGATCCATTTTTTTTCAGCTCTGATCCGATTCCAGTACCCGAATTTGAATATCTGCCGATAGTGATAACGACATACCAGAGCTCTTTTTAATGAATATTATTGTTGTCGTCGTTGTTGTTGGTATTAGTGTTATGTGTGAGGTTACATAAGACTGTAGTACGGCCACACGGCACTTCTTATTAACAGATCAAGAAATATACAAAAATACATTACATTTAAATTTATTCCAAAGCAATTTATTTGAACTGTAGTCTACTTTACTAGTTTACTTCAGTTTACTTTGTAGGTGGCTTCAATTGCCTTGGCAACTCCTTAAAAAGTCAAACTGTGCTTTTTATCTCTCCAAATTACCCCAAAAAATAGAAACAAAATTGAAAAAAGACCTATCCTGTAGTCAGTTCATGTTAAAATGCCAGAAAGATTTATATTTTTCTGTTGGTGAAAGATATTGGCTAAGTGGTGATCTTTGAAACCAACTAGAAATCTGTTGCTCCTGACTAACCTGATGTTAAGGTGTCTGGTGATATACACCCTGACTAGCCTGGCAGCACTGACCCTGTTCCTTGAAACCCGGTGTTTGATTTTTTTTATTCTGCAAACATCAGTTAAATCAAATTGTGACAATAACCTGAATAAAGTGATGGAAGATTGTAAATGTGGTTCTTCACTTTTCCTGTCTTGTCATTCGTCATCACCAAGACAGGCGGGTCTACCACCAACCCCCTCCCTATCACTCTGCGCCTTCTGCCCGGGCTCGGCTGCAGCAGCTGCTGGGGAGGTTACGAATGCAGCAGCGCCACTATCTCCACTCACAGTTACTACATCATCTACGGCCATTTTATCTGAATTAATATGGCGTTTAGGAGACTCCAGGTTTACATTTTGTGGGGTTTCACTTGTTTCCCTGCAGCCATCAGCCTCGTTACTACCCTCACCTCCTCGCTACCTCACCCCCACCCTCCACCCACTTCAGCTGCCTGGTTGGCGGCTTCCAGCTTCCGCATCCTTCGCTTTCCGCTCTCTATGCAGGCAAGCGAAGTGCTTGTGTCCCACATCCCCACACTCAAAACACATATACCATTTGCCTATGGGCTTCAAATTGCATTATTAGCTAAATATTTATAATTCATAAAAACATCAGACTATGGAATCTGTATCGATACGTGTAGGATGAGTAACATCAGTCTGATATCTGATGAGCAAATTACGTCAGTATCGTCACCCGATGGTGATCAGATCGGTCCCAACTCTAGTAAAAGTAGCAAGAAGTGTACAGCCGAATGTAATGGAGTAGAAGTACATATATTTTATCACAAATGTAGCACTAGTGCCTCCTCTGGTCGGTCGGACCGCCTGTTCAGAGGGGGAGGGGGAACTGGGGGGAATAGCGGAATCCTCCCACGTGCTACATCCGCCTGGTGAAACTCCTCACTATTAGGTGAAAAGAAGCAGCTGGCGACTCCACTTGTATCAGAGGAGACATGTGGCAGCCTGCAGCCCTCCCCGGATTGGCAGAGGGGGTGGAGCAGCGACCGGGACGGCTCAGAAGAGTGGGGTAATTGGCCAAGTACAATTGGGAAGGAAAAGGGGGGGGGGTTAAAAAAACAAAACAAATGTACTTGAGTAAGAGTAAAAAGTATTCTGCAAAACAGCTACTCTTAGAAGTACAATTTATTAAAAAAAAATTCCTCAAGTACATAAAATGGAGTAAATGTAACACGTTACTATATTAGTAAGCAGCGCTGCTATACGCATTTTATCCACATTCATGGATTGTCTGTCAGTGACGTCACTGGCAGACAAAGTTGTGGCAGCATTTCAGAGACACACAGAAGACTGCTCAGTATAATGGCTGTTATCCCCCACAACATGGAGATAATGCTATAAATCGTGACTGTTTACCTTTAATTCTAATGAACTCCTACATATTGCGGAGGATCATCAAGCGTGGCTCATCAACATGCTCATGATATATGACCTGCGGGTGGGGGGAAATCATTTTTTAAAAGAAATTACTTATACAAGATGCACACATCGACTATATATTTTCTGACATTGTATTCCTGGAGTGGAAGCCAACATGACTTTGGCTGTGTAGGGGCATGGGGTACCCAGCACATAGTTTGGCATGGACAACAATTCAGATGCTAATCCTTCTAAGATTAGCGCCATTGCAGCATGTTGCACAACATCATTAGGACGAAAACAAAAATCCGAAGAACATGCCTCTCCGCCCGGATTTATAATAACTTGGTTGCTTTCCTTGAAAGTATAATTTTTTCCACGTGTTTAAACATGTCACTGGCATCATGTTAATTTATGTACGTACTGCTTATGAGAGAAAGCCCTAGAAGAAACATAAAGGCCTGTCAGTTATGCCGGGCTATAAAACCCTTCATCTTTGTTCTCTTGGCTGCTGTGGGGGTGCTAAAATATTAAGTATTGTTTATCTGTTCCCTTCCAAGTTGTTTCGATCATTTTATTTTATCAACCCACTGCAGTTGTTCATTTCAACTGTTGAAGCGAGGTTGTAACAGCTGTAGAGCGTTTTTCCAAGAGATTAAACTTCTCTTTTCCGGAGCGGTCTCTCTTTCCCCTTTGATGATTTATTACCGGTGCCGTGAATCACTTACAGGGAGAGAATGGCGGACATTGTCCCGTCAGTGACACGGAGAAGGGAACAATGGAATAATGTCCACACACGGTTTTGGCAAGGATAGTTGGACATTACCTATTTCTGTCTTTGCAAAGCCGCGGCGTTCATGTTGTCCCCGAGCCAGGCCTGTGCTAAAAGGAGAAGCTTTAACAAGACTATTGGACAGACACAGTGTGAGGTGCAGGTGGCGCAGCAGGATATACACCTCACAACAACCGACCCGTAACAGGAACAGCACAATACTGAGCTATACTTGGCGGTCCAGACTCTATGTGCAGGAGCACCGGTTAAAATGCTATTTTTGACTTTCTGAGTGAAATCAGAAAGTCGAAAATGCTCTTTTTTATGTGCTGATGGCTGCCATTTTTTTCAAGTAATGGCATCAATAAAGTGATGGCAGTTATTCCTGGTGTCGCCACTGATCAATTCAAAACTCATTTCAAGGGTGTCTGGGTAGCATAGTGGTCTATTCCGTTGCCTACCACCACGGAGATCGCTAGTTCGAATCCCTGTGTTACCTCCGGCTTGGTCGGAAGTCCCTACAGACACAATTGGCTGTGTCTGCGGGTGGGAAGCCGGATGTGGGTATGTGTCCTGGTCGCTGCAGTAGCACCTCCTCTGGTCAGTCAGGGCACCTGTTCAGGGGTGAGGGGGAATAGCGGGGAACTGCGGGGAATAGTGTGATCCTCCCACACCCAACGTCCCCCTGGCGAAACTTCTCACTGTCAGGTGAAAAGAAGCGGCTGGTGACTCCACATGTATCGGAGGAGGCATGTGGTAGTCTGCAGCCCTCCCTGGATCGGCAGAGCTGCAACCGGGACGGCTCGGAAGAGTGGGGTAATTGGCCAAGTACAATTGGGGGGGGGGTTCTTTTTAATTCAACTCAGCTTGCAGAATATCAAACCTGTGTGGCCTACTTAGCAAGTTGTTCCTATGCATGTTCAGCTGTGCAGCTAACCGTTCTTCCTCACGATCAAACCATGTTCATATGCTTAAGAGGGGAATTTTCCTCTTGCCGTTCCATTAATTAGTTGCTCTGTATTTCCTACAGGGGGATCCGGGAACCCCTGGAGAAATAGGACCCATGGTAAGCACAAACTTGTTTTACTCCTGTTTTGTTGTAGTATCTGTAGTTGGACTTGATTGCTGTAGAGACTTCTAGTGTAACTGGAATGTTTGAAATGTCGGCGGGCGGAACGGAATCCATTCCAACAATCTCCCAAAAGAACCACATTATCTTTTACCCCCTTTTCCATTATCATTGACATCCCAGCTGTATATGCAAAATGAATCCAAAGCCACCAAAACTCTTCCCAAACTGCTCTTGCCACATGCAGCAAGACCACTTTACTTTATGAACTGCTGATGATTTACAGCAATGTTATATTTAGCTATCTTTCTCCACACTTATGAAATATTGCCATGTTGTGGTGTTCCGCTTCAGTGAGTGGCTGACTTGATTGCTATGAGAAAGTTTCTCGGACCATGTGCTGAAATTTTGTAAAACGATGCTGTGTCACGTTTTTCTTGCCCTGGACATATTTATGTAATTTACAAACCAACCAACTGGGGCATAATCTTAAATAGTCCGCTTATTTCATCTCTGTTTCACACAAGAGTGTCTCAGTTCACTCTTTGTTAATGACACCACCACTCTGCAAGCATGTTTCTATTTGCATCTTACTTTTCATTTTGCTTAATGAGACTTTAAAAAAAAAGATTTTTCAGTGCCAATGGCATATCTTATGAAACTCTTTTAAAATGTTTTTTTCTCTCACCCCAATTACAAACTAAAGCTTTTCCAATTAACAGCAGCTATAGACCACTTTTCGTATAAAGTAAATAAGGCATTTGATAAAATTTTACCTCATAAAAACTGAGTTGAGTAGGTCAAGCCAAAGTGCGTCCCCTGGTGCCAAACAAGTAAGGATGGAAAAAGGGGGTTCAGACACAGCTGGTCGTGTCAGTTCACACGAGTCCGTGGGGGTGTCAAGGTGACGGAAGAGGTGCTATCGAGCGCCTTCATCTCTGACTCCATCTACTCCGGCTTCGATCTAGATGTGGAAAAAGTTGGTAGATTGGAAGGAATGGGGCAGAGGCAGAGAAAATAATGGGTAGAGAAATCACTGAGGTGAAGGGAGAGAGTGATGAAAGAGAGCCAAATTTAGAAGCACTAATTGTCCTGAGATTATTATTAAAACACTTCCTGAATTGCCCCCGTCCTTTCTCTCTCTCTGTCTCTCTCTCCCTCTCTGTCTCTGTCTCTCTCTCTCTCGTAATCTAGAGTCTATTGGTAGCGCCTCCGTGAACATAACACCATAACACATGAAATGCATCATGCGGTGGTCCTGTGGACTCTAAATAGTGAATGAATAGTTAATCGCCTTCAAAATGGGACTGCAGCACTTACACTGGGCCCTGAATGAAAGATACACGCTGCTTTCTCTAATTTGCAAATCAAGGCATACTATTTCACTCGTATATACACAGCGTGACACTAATGTACTTTTAACAAGGAATAATGTCATCATTTGGTAATGGACCCGCTGTTAAATCAGCTGGAGATGAACCTACACGCATCCCAGTGGTTGTAAAAAGATGGAGCACAATCGCTAAAACTCTCTGGGGTTGCCTTGTGCAGGTTGTCAGATGTCTTGAGTTTCAGACATAGCTTCTGTTTCCTCCAGCCAACAGCAATCTGTTTGGTCCCTCGCAGTAGGTCTCAGCCTTTTGGAGGAAAAAAATGGCTCAGTTGTGGAGGTAATGGATTTGAGGGCAAGGTTTAAACAAATGCATGAGAATTGGGTAATGATAACTTGGATTGTTACATATCTGGAAGGGCAATAGAGGAATAGCTCTCTCGACACAAACGGCAGGTCCACACCCTTACTTGGTCTTTGAAAATCAGCATGAATTAGCCGGACATAAGCAACTAGACAGATAGGCTCCACTTTGTGCAACAAGCCAAAAAGATGATGGCTGATCACTGTTTTCAGATCTGCCCAAGTGAGCGTGAGGTAGGGATTTTGAGGTCATTTCTGAAGCAACTTTTGCCTCTTTCAGTGTAGCCATCCAGGAGCGAGTGCCCACTTGACACAGCTCAGCGTTTTTGATGTAGATGCTATTGTTAAAGAGGCAAAAGTGGATTCCAGAGTTTTCCAACAGCCTTCCAGGACATATGGTGCTGGTTAGGAGGATTAAGCTCTTGTGGAGCAAACAGGAGGAGGGGGGGAGGCAGAAAAAGGAAATATTTGCAGGACTACATTCAGAATCATCATTGCCATAAGGTCTCTCTGGGGTAAATTAAGGGGGTCTTCAGCTCTCTAAAGGTAGCTTGCAGCCGTGCACACATTTTTCATTTGGGGCTTGATTTTTCTTCAAAAAGGTTAAATATGGAAAAATCAGTGGGATATTGTATGCGGTGTTCCATCCATAACCGAAACAAAGACTTCTTCTGTTTCACAGTGTTATTTCCTATCATAGTGAAGGAGGGATTAGTGACTTTCCCTCCATGTGCGTGTTCCAACATTACCCATAATGCACCAGTGACTCACCTTGGACATTTTTTGAAATGCACAACAGGCATGCATGCGCTGCAGGGATCTTATTCCCATAGTATGCCTCTGTAATACAAAAATATTTTTTTCTGTCCTTGACATTAAGTTTTCTTTTATGCCCGAGCCAAACATGAGGAACAAAGATGTGGGAATATGACGTGGTTGGTGGACTCCAAAGACCAAAGACTCACTGCGGTGGATATTGATATCAATAAGTAGAAGCATCTTTGAAAAGAAGAAAACTGGATGTCCTCTATGTTCGTTAAGTTGAAAGTACCTAAAGGTAGATTATAGCCGGATATTCCAAAGGCATTTCATTGCCCCTTCAAGATAAAAAAAAACCCTCTTTGAGCAATACCTCTTTGACCTAAGCTACAAAGCTCAAATATGCAGTCTTTGTTCGGTCTCTTATTAACCCAAGTCTTTATCTGTTAATGCCCGGTAAGAGCTACACTCGTGGAAAGCTTTTCTTCTTCTTCAACATCCTTTGATTCAGCTGAAGACTATTACCTCATTGTGTGTCACTTCCCGAGTCATGAATGAAAGCGCCAGTTATTGAGTGGTTTACAGACAGTACTTGGATACTTTATTTTAAGGGGCATCAAGCTGATGTTGTGCATTTGTGGGCTACGTTTGTTGGTAAAAGCTTAGTTGTGTTGTGATGATTATTAAAAGGCTTGTGCTGCAGTGCAGTATCGCTATGGGGGCTTTCGGTTAAAAAAAAGTTGAATCATTTTTAAACAATATCTTTGGAATATCACCAATATCAACTTCACCACCCAACGTGAGGACCCAAAAGCTGAGGACAAAAAGATATATAGCAAGGCTCCACGGGGGCCCTTGACTTTCTGGAAAAATTTCCTTGTCAGTCAGTAGCTCCTGAGTGCTCTCAGATGTAGCCAAGCTAATTAGCTCTTAGGCGAGTGGCACATGCTCTCACATACCTCGTGGGTCATAAAGATGTTTACCCAGCCCTGTTGAGGATTGCTAACAAAGGCTTTCAGAGACAAGCTGAGGAAAACATTTCTTCTGGCTGGCTGGTGGAAGGGAAAGTTGTTCATTGAGGTTTTCCTAATAAGAGCAGGAGGTATGCACCATAAATTTGCTGTTACTGTGGGACGTTACTGTACATGTAGGAACCTGCTGTTGCTCCTGTGATTTTAACAGGCTAGCTTTATAAATATGCAGACTTTGCATGCAAAGGGATAGTTTGGGCCTCAGCACAGGTACTGTATAGGGTATGGCAAATGTGTTGCATTAATATCAAAAAAGGAGATTTAATTTCCTTCTGACCGAACAGGAAATGGTCTCAGCCAATTTATTCATACTATACCTAAATTAGTCAAATTAATCCTAAACCTGATACCTTATTAATAGGTAGGTGGAATTAAAGAGTAAATAGATTAATGCATAGGTAAATAAACAGGTTATCTGCAAATATAAAGCCCAATTTCCAGTTGACACATAATATCAATATTCCCATAGTTTATCATAGCCATTTGATATAACTTCAAGACCTCCTCAGCTACCTTTGAACAACTTAATTAGGTGTTACAGTTTTGTCAAATATTTGGCCTTTTACAGTCATCAGGAAACGTATTCTGAGTTTTTCCAGTACCGCTACTTCAGCATAAATAAGATTAGATGGATGTCTTGTTGTTTAGGGTTTGTCGGGCATTATCTGATGGCCTGTCTGGCCCAGAATCAATTAGTGACGAGCCAAATGGCACCATCAAGTTCCTAGGGCTACAGTGAGAAAAAAAAATGTTGGCCAACAAGAAGTGCCACAACAACCAAGCGTAAAGGCGTTGATAAACAGCTGGGATCCAGTAATAGGGTCTTGATGGAGAAAGGCCAACATTGAGGGAACCCACTGGGGAAGGTTGGGGGTGTGTGATGTTAAACTCTTTCTCCTCTTTCGCCATAAAGCCTCTCCTATGATTTTTAGCCAAGTTAAAGTAAATGGGGTTGTCATTTCAACATGACTTCACTATGACAAGCCATAAAAGACCGTCTCGCAAATCTTGCAAAAACAGTCTGTACGGACACGCATCAACCACTGAAGCCCCATTTATGCATGACCCTTTTTCCTCGTCTTCCTTATTAGTCCTGAAATTATTGTCCCATTAAGATAATGGATCCATCTCCTGTGATGGATTGTAGACTTTTGAGTCTAGAGAAATCAAAGCGAGGTAACTTTCTCTTGAGTCGCCGAAAAAATGAAAAATAAGGGCGTATAGTAGAATGTAGTATCATAAACGTTCTCCCTATTCATTATGGTCCAGCTCAGTCTCTTTTTCTAACCAAGAGATTGTAATTCCGTTCTGCCTGAAGGGTTTGTTCTCATAGTAAAACAACTTTGCCACAAGCCCAGCCGGTCTGCCTGTTGTGACTGCATTGGCCGTTGAAATCGTCTTAATCCAGATTGCATTGTTTGTCTCTCTCTCACTCTCTCTTTCTCTCTTTTCCTTCCTTTCTCTCTTTTCCTTTCTTTTTAGGGACCTGGGGGGCCACAAGGACTTGAGGTATGTTTCAGCAAATCGTTTACCATGCCATCAAAGTCTCTTACTTTGGCTGTGTCACATACTGAATCACATTAAAAAAAAACACGTTCCTTGTTTGTACCACGCTCTCTTGTTCACAATATCAAGACTCAAACTTGAACTCAGTAAACAAAATGGCTAAATGTATTCGTCTAAAAATAACATTTTGATAATAGCATTGATTTAATCCTGTCCCGTTCTGTAAATGTGCTTCACACCCCAAGGAACATCTTCAACTAAAATCATACAGGAGAGGGCGTCCGGATGGCATAGTGGTCTATTCCGTTGTCTACCAACACGGGGATCGCTGGTTCGAATCCCCTTGTTAACTCTGGCTTGGTCAGACGTCCCTACAGACACAATTGGCCGTGTGTGCGGGTGGGAAGCCGGATGTGGGTATGTGTCCTGGTCACCAGGCCAACCCCCCCTCTGGTCAGTGGGGGAGCTTGTTCAGGGGTGGAGGGAGAACTGGGGGAATAGTGTGATCCTCCCATGCGCTACGTCCCCCTGGTGAAACTCCTCATTGTCAGGTGAAAAGAAGCGGCTGGTGACTCCACATGTATCGGAGGAGGCCTGTGGTAGTCTGCAGCCCTCCCCGGATCGGCAGAGGAAGCAGCAACCGGGACGGCTCGGAAATAGGGTAATTGGCAAAGTACAATTGGGGAGAAAAAGGGGGAAAACTTCACAAAAAAAAAAAAAAAAACAATATCAAGACTCTGTAAAGGTTTACGACCAAAATCCTCTCATGCGCCAATTGATATTTGATTTAGGACATGAAACATAGTTTGGACTTGACTGTGAATGGAAAAGGGTGGTGAGGTTACACAAGAGCAGCGTCCAAAAACGAAGTGCGAAATCATGAATAAAGCGTGTGGAACGCAGCCGGGGCAATGGGGTGTACTCAAAAGGGTAAAAGCAGGACGAGGAAAGTGGAAAAAGACATAAGAATAACTAAACCCAGAGGAATGGAAAGACAATGAAAGAGAGCGGAGAGGAAGACATGGAGAGAGAGAAACGGGAGGGTGAGAAAGAGAGAAGACAGAGAACAAGTGGGCCTGTGCAAAGTGCCATAACACAGGCTCCCATGCGGCGCTGATGTGGAGAACAGATGTAAGCCATATTCGGCCATCAGGTAGCTGCCAGTGTTTGTTCAGTGTAACCCAATCAGACACTTCCTGTCTGAGCTGTCATCTGTTGGCAAGTCCTCCCCCGTCGGCACTGGGGGGCAAGGGGGTCAATGATGACACACCATCGTGTTAATGAGTCATAAGCCAAGCCCTGAGGCTGTTCCATTTGAGCCGCTGCTGGTGCAGCATGGTGCTCAACAGACGGGCCGTGTCAGCGGTTTTTATTTAAGTTTCGTCACCCTGGTGATGGATTAATTTTAATTTTATGGTACAGAGTAGAGTATTTTTGTGTGTGCATGGGCACGTGTATGTGTGTGTGTGTGTGTGTGTGTGTGTGTGTGTGTGTGTGTGTGTACAGTTGTCATAAAAAACTAGATTTAAATCAGAAAAATGATTCTTACAAGCCCTGCCATCCTGACAGAAGACCAAATAAACTGCCCATTCTCTTCCAGCCCCTGTAATGTCTGTATGAAGATGTATCCGTCCTCTTATCATGAATGGTCACTTTGAGTCCTCCCATAAAGACTGATGTGGGCATGATAGGATGCTCAAGATTATCTCTTATTGTTATTTGACCACTTTTAACACAACGGCTGCTGTTCTGTTGAGCTCATAATGGTTACGACTCGGCAGATGTCTACAGATCGGCCCACGGTAACATGAAGCTACGTTTAAAGTGGCTTTGCCTCAGGAAGGACTACTGGCCAACATGTGCCAACCACATATGCAAGAGAGTCGAAGCTCATTAAACCCCATTTGTAGCATCCCCAGAGTCTAAATCCTTGATCAAGGAGTAGTATGTGTAAATAAAGGACCAAGTAGCCTTTTTTTTTTCTTCTTTTACTTCCACTTCTTAATAAGTTTGAAAACTCAGCAGGGCCCCCATCCCTATCCCGGTCACCGCATGCATGTATAATCCATATTTATTGCGGGTCTTAAAAATAAAAAACGAGAGATGTTTATTCCGAGCCAGCTTTGTTTGGTACTCACAAATACAAATGGAGAGAGACTCGGCATCGTGACAGCGGACCCATGGCACTTGTACAAACTGTTCTATCCGTGTGTTTGTACCTGATGTTTACTGTGAGAACGGTGTTGGCGGTTTTGTGAAATGTCCTGGAGCTGGTGGCTTAGCTATATTACGACTAAGGGTTTTTTTTTTCAGGAAGGTATGAGTTGGTATACATCAGGATATCAAAGTGCACATCTGTGGTGGAGAGCTGATGAGATGTGCCCGGTGCGATGAGTTTATGCTTGTGCATTTGTTAACGGGTTACACATTTGGCTGGGTATGCATTAGTCATCATGACCTAGGCCTGTATTACATTTATCACCTAAGAAAGGCATTAGCTTAAAATGAGTTTGTTCGAACCGAAACTCTGAATTGCAATTTGTTTCAAATATAATGCTCCTTAAAAGCCTTGTTGTTTATTTCACAGGGAATACGTGGCCCTCCGGGCACACCGGGTGCTGATGGACTGAAGGTGAGGTCATTCATATAGACACACTGTTGAATGTGATGTAAACTGTGCAGTTGATGATTGTGGTGCAGATGTGTCACCCTCCCATTTGGCACTGTTCCTTGCCATTCTGGCTTTATTTCTAGCCCATCATCATTACATTACTGTGAGAACTGTCATTAGCTGGTAATTTGTTAGCACTCACCAACAGGCTATTCAACAAAGCAGTTGGATTCTGGCAGTCATTAGACTAAACAGCTTTTCCTCAGCTGGAATAAACCTCTGTATAACGTCTTAAAAAATAAAATTCAATACATGTGATGGGCATCCGGGTAGCGTAGCGGTTTATTTCATTGCCTAATAGCACGGGTCGCCGGTTCGAATCCCCGTGTTACCTCCGGTTTGGTCGGGCGTCTCTATAGACACAATTGGCTGTGTCTGCAGGTGGGAAGCCGGATGTGGGTCTATGTCCTGGTTGCTGCACTAGTGCCTCCTCTGGTCGGTTGGGGCGCCTGTTCGGGGGGAAGGGGGAACCAGGGGAAATAGCATGATCCTCCCATGCGCTACATCCCCCTGGCAAAACTCCTCACTGTCAGGTGAAAAGAAGCAGCTGGCGACTCCACATGTATTGGACGAGGCATGTGGCAGAGTGGAGCAGTGACCGGGACGGCTCGGAAGAGTGGGGTAATTGGCCAGATACAATTGGGGAGAAAAAAGGGGGGGGGTTTCAATACATGTCTCCTCCCAATCCAGAAGCTAGAAAAATTCTTACCTTTATCAACCCCATGAAAGCATTTTTATCTTCAGACAGTTTGTGTTAATACACTTCCACTTTCTTTCGTCTTTCTAGCCATGTGTTGCCTCATTCTTATTAGGGGAGTGCTTCCGCGGATTCTGACAATTTCAAACCACCATCCCATTTAGGAGAAATCCCTCGGGCTGCATCTTCAAGCCCTAACCACAAAGTAACATGGTCTGAGTCGCTGGGGAATCAGCCCACTCTCTAAGCTTCTTTATTTGCACTTTTATTCCCAGACCAAATGAGGGAGATAAAGTGCAGGTATTTCACAACAGGGAAAAATAAACAGGAAAACCACATTAACTCCGGAGCAAAGATGATATTAACCGATGCGAACGGGAAGGAAGACGGTTTGAGAGGCGCCATCTCTCTAATCTTAAAGCGTGCTTTTATAACGATATGGGAGGAGAGGCACGCATGGCTATAATGGGAACCAGAGTGAAACGTTTGATTTCGGAGCGGGAGCCCCTCTCACTTTGGAAGCGGCGAAAGCTGAAGGCCTATTTCCATGCTTGTGTTAGGACCGGAGTTTGCCAGTACCCATGAAATAGAACTCCAATGCTGTGCAATGCTGTTATAAAACAGAATCGGTTATGGTATGTAAGCATCAATCATGCAGAAAGTTCAAGTCTCTTGCAGTTGGCTCACGAGGCCCCTCTGCCAGCAGATGCAGGTCTCGACTGGCAAACATCATATTGATCTGATATAGATATCCACCAAAAAGGGGATGATCACTAATGCAAACCTTATCAAGCCGAGAGTTTAAGGGTTTTTAATCAGATTCCATCATCATTATGGCAATATATCATCGTCATTATGCCAATGATTCCCATATGTGGCCTGATAGATGATACAAGAGTCTAGAATTCATAATGAGTTTTACTAGTTTTCACTGTGTAGCTTGGGCTACTCCCTGTGCCCTGACTTCTAACACAAAGACTGATATTTCCATATTGTTCCATACAAAAAACATCATAAAATGTCATTTTATGGACTCTTATTAAGGCCACCATGCACACAGAAAAAAAAACAAAAGAACAAAATGTTTACGAAAGAAAAGTGAAATCGGAGAATATAAGCAAGTTTTCCACAGAAGATGAGCAATGCTGCGGTGACATTAAATGCTATTCCGTATTAAAATGGATTTTAATTATATTCATGTATGTGTATGCATAAATGTAGAGATGTAATTTCTCATGTATAGCTGATTATGCATGTATTTCTCATGTATAGATCTAATTTCTCATAGTTTGCACATTAATCTGTAGCATTGCATTAGTGTGGAGTGTCTGGGTTTAGGAATAGCTGCACCTTTTTTGCACTGGTCAGAGGGTTATTTGTTTTTGGCAACAGGTGGCTTTCCTCCTTAACACATGTATTAAACCGAGCTGAGATCACAAAAGCATATAAATCGGCTTTACAGTCTAAATTTGTACTCTGGATTTACAGATTTACTTTTAGGGTGGGGGCTTTGTTTTGATACTTAAAACTTACTAAATGATTTGAATCTTAGGCCGTTAACGGTATTTTTTTATTCGCACTGCACTCCATTAACACACGTGGAGGATCGTTACAGGTCATTTCCTTACTTTTAAGCTGAAGAACGTTGACCGTCGGCCATTTATGGTGAGGTCCGTGTACGATGCCATCATCTGCCGTTGTGCAAGTAGATGCCAACCACTTGCAGAGGCAGCCGTTATCACTTGAACGAGACCTGATTGTTATTTGTATCTATGGAGAAAACCTAAGCCTGACCGTAGGTTATCATGCATATGACTTCTGAAACCACTGTGTATGTCATGCTGTCCATAGGGGGATATAGGCACCCCTGGACTGGACGGTGTCCCTGGCGCCAAGGTTTGTTCACATTCGTTTCCTCCGCCGCGCACTTTTCGAGTCCAAACTCATGGTGGCCGTGACATTTTATTTTCTCTTTTCAAAGCATTTTTATTTTCTTCTTATCAAACAAACATTGTTGGCTTTTTGAGGTCGCGGGTGCCTTTCCCATCTTTTCATCCCACAAGTTGTGTTTCATTTTTATAGACATGGCCACCGCTCAACAACTGCTTTTTTTTAATAGCGTCTCCGAATCAGTTCACTCATCTTTCCAGCACAGCTTCTTTTGTGTGCACAAATTCTGTTCTTCATGACAAGCATTGTGTCTGCAGAATCCATGAAGCCTTCTGGCACTGCATCATCTGAAGCAAAATGTAAACTCACCAAGATAAAGACGGCTTCATCAGAACTGTGATTTGTGTACAACTCGATTCGGCTTGTGAACTGGCGTAGTGGTCAAATAGCGTTGTAACTGGTTGGTAATACAGCGTGTTTGCGTTGATAGATAGGTGTAATGCCCTGTCTATTCAGGTGTATCTCAAAGCACAGAGCCACATGTGAATAATGTCTGAAGGGGCTGAAAGCCTTGCATCTGCCTCAGGAAAAAGCAGCTGAAACCTGAGAGAGCGTCCATAATCTAACACGAATCCTACGCCAGATACCATCTGACCCCAACTGGCTGTAATAATTCCCAACCTAACCCACCAGCCCTTGTGCTTTTTGTGAGTTTAACGCTCGGCTTTCTTTCCCCAACAGGGTGAAATAGGAGAGCGAGGTGAAAAGGTAAGTTCTCGATTGTGATCCAAAATTTTTTTTTTTAAATCAGTGTGCTGAATAAACAAACTCTCTTCGCAACGATCGGCGTACAGAACGATGGCAGCTTGGCCGCTTGTTGATCTGGGCGAGCCCCACGAAAACATTGTGAATGCGCCTCATTTCTCACACCAGCTCCGGCTTGGCCGCTAATTGGCTCCTAATGGGTACTGTCTTTGGTTCTCTCGCCATCGTCGAGTCAACGATTCAGCGCCGCTGAGTCACTTGGGGGCTGATTTCCTACAGCCAGGCGAGGGAACGAGGGGAAAACCTCATCAGCTACAGCAACCGCAGATTAAGAGGCCTCACAACAGCCATGCTGAGCAAACACAGCCTCAACTCTTATTCCCCCCCCCCTTCCCTAAGCCTGATGGGTTTTATTCACTGTTGCAGGACTTCCAGAGGTGGGTGGTTTGAGACATGAACCATAGTCCGTGGTGTGAAACTAGCTGGGGAGAGAGGCGATAAACTCACTGTACCTTAAAATGAAGGACTTGGAAGTCGAGCAGAAAATCAGCCCTGTGACAGTGGCGTTCAGCATTGATTCCTGGTTTTCTGAAAACCTAGGGACGTGGTGTTGATCGCCATATTTAGCACACCATATTCCCCGTACTGTGGACGTATTTGAAGCTGTTGTGACGCGTCGCTTGTCGACCGAAGCAAATGCCATCTGCGAGGGCATCTGTGCCGCAATTTGCAGTGCGCTTACCTGCAATTACAGCAGACCTTTACCACGCATTACAGAGTCTTTAAAGGGCGGACTGTTTGAAAAGACGAGAACTTATCTCCAAATCCTGTTTTCACGTTTCGTCTTTTCAAATAATTTGGCACATCTGCGTCTGATTAACTTTAATACCCAGAGTTGTTTTTTTTTTCGCTTGGTTTTTTCAGAACTCCTGCTACGTAAGTCATGGCAGACGGTCAATATTGTGCAGGTTCTCCTTTGAATGCTGACTGATTACCTCTGTGTGATTTTATCACAGGGCGATATGGGGGAAGATGGTCAGAAAGGGGAAATTGGAGAGAAGGTATGTGTGTTATTATTCACTGTTCATTGCCTTTGTTTATGTCACGAAAGCCACTTGGTTAGCGGGGGGGGGGGCGCTCTGGTCGGAAAGCGTACAAAAGTTAATGTCATCCATCTGAGAGAGAGAGAGAGAGAGAGAGAGAGAGAGAGAGAGAGAGAGAGAGAGACTGTGGAGAAGTAGATCTGGTTAAGTGTCTTCAGCTGTACCGAAGGCGTAGCACTAAGAGCCGCGGTGGACCTTGATGGGCTCTCTGCGTTTAATGTGGACATAATTACTGTGTTGCATTATGCGCTACATTTTCCCGATTAAGATGGCTACCGAGTCAGTTTTGACCATTTATCATCGAGACAGCTTGTCAAGTTGCGATCCATTCTGAGAAATGAGAGGGTGGACGTTTGCTGGACACATTGTTTAGAGTGAAAGTCATAGTTTCAGAATAACTCCCAAAGGCCTTTGCGTTTTGACAATATGTATATTGTTTTTTTTTGTTTTTTTTGGGGGGGGGTGCTAATACATTGACAAGACACACTAGAGAGAGGAATTGTTTGTTCAATCCAGGACTTGTCATGTTGCCTCCATTGTTAATTTCTAAAAGCGTCATTTCTGAAAATATGGTTTGGGACTGAAAATGTGTCACAAGAAATCTGGTGTTTGTATGTTTGGGCCACAGCACAATAGTGTGTTTGTTAAATGTCACCCCCGGGCCTAACAAAATGTTCAACATGCCCTTCCCCTAACTAACAGCCCCCCCCACACACACACACACACACACACCCCGCCACCACCCTTTTGTAAAATAACTTGCAGATGAAAAAGAGGAGAAAATTGGGCGTCCGGGTAGCGTAGCGGTCTATTCCGTCGCCTACCAGCATGGGGCTCGCTGGTTCGAATCCCCGTGTTACCTCCGGCTTGGTCAAGCATCCTTACAGACACAATTGGCCGGGTCTGCGGGTGGGACGCCTGATGTGGGTATGTGTCCTGGTCACTGCACTAGCGCCTCCTCTGGTCAGTCGGGGCGCCTGTTCGGGGGGGAGGGGGAACTGAAGGGAATAGCGTGATCCTCCCACATGCTACGCTCCCTGTTGAAACTCCTCACTGTCAGGCGAAAAGAAGCGGCTGGCGACTCCACATGTATCGGAGGAGGCATGTGGTAGTTTGCAGCCCTCCCTGGATCGGCAGAGGGGGTGGATCAGCGACTGGGATGGCTTGGAAGTGTCTGGTAATTGGCCAAGTACAGTTGCGGAGAAAAACGGAGAACAAAATCAAAAAAAAATAATAAAGAGGAGAGAATTTGCTTTATTATTACTATTATTATTATGGCGTACATTTCGTTAATTTACATGTGAATTGTACAGCCAAAGTTGTAAGTCATGCACCACTTTCAACACTTGGCATGATTGTCGAGTGTGATTTAAGTCCACAGTTTGTCACTATAATTTGGTCTGTGGACTTCAGCTGGGTCAGCAGCAAGAGTCAGCCGTCCTGTTAGCCTGTCACTGTGGAAAAGGGCCACAGGGTTAGAAGTCCTTCGATGTAATGGTGTTCACTAGATGCGAACCTGACAGTGGGTGCACGCCAGAGTAGCACTGGTTATGGAAATGACAGATACTGTCTATCAGAAGATGTCAGCTGCACGCCAAAGATATTCAAATTTTTGGAAAAAATTTGTTGAGTTGAAAATAATGGGGGGGGGGTGTTAAAACACCTGCCAAAGAAGAACTCAAATGTTGCTTCAACTGCAAAAAGAAAGAAAGAAAAAGAAACTTCTCATAAGACACTTGCTGTTGGGGAAAACATGATAAGGCTTTTCGGCAAGGTGCATGTTTTTCCATGAAGAGTGACCAAGGTGGAAAAATGAAATATTATTGATGTAATGGCAGCGTGGTAGAAGGAGTGTACTCAAACTGTCACCGCCGATTTATTGCCGTTCAGCGGAGAAAAGCTTTGATAAGTCCCCATTTTATGTGTAGTGTGGTTTTAAATGACTGCTGAACACTTCTGCCAGGAGAGAAAGGCATTGAAGGAAACAGATGCAGGATATCATCCATCTGTGGAAAAATGAGTGAACCAAAAAGAAAGTGGAGGGAGAGCGATAAAACTTCCCGGCTCTGCTTTGATCAGGCCTCTACCTTCGCGCAGTAAAAGGGAGAATGTGATGTGAGCTTTCTGCCACAAAGGTAGAAAATAAAAATTGAATATAGTGGAATTTTGTTCCACGGGAACTCAAAACATCGGCAGCAAATCACCGGTCATTCAGCCCCTCAGCATTTGTTCCAGAAGGTTCTGCGGCAAGATGGAAGCAGGGGATGTTGAATTGATGTCCGAGGATTTTGTCATTTTCATGGATGGCGATTACCTTATCAACACAGATTTTCAGCATAAGGATGTAAGAATGAAGTAGGGATGTGTATATATATGTATATCTCCATCATATCCATCCATCGATCCATTATCCAAACCGCTTATCCTGCTGTTAGGGCCACGGGGATGCTTGAGCCTATACTAGCAGTCATTGGGCGGCATGCGAGGGGACACCCTGCACAGCCCCCCCCCCCCGTAGTGCACGATGGCAAACATATGGTGAGAGTAATTGTTTCTTAAACAAGTTGGGACATAACTCAGTCCTTTAATATCTAAAGGAGCCCTAGTCAGACACTCGGTGGATTGACTGATTGATTATTCTGCATAGTGAATAAAGTGTAGTGTGCACGTTTGAAGTTTTCTCTCACTCACTTAGTATTGCACACACACACACACACACACACACACACACACACATGGCTATATGCGTATATACAGTATACCATATATAGCATGTGCGCTGGCTTGGTGAATACATTTAGCAGCAGCATATAATGTTCAGAGTGCAATAGTGCATCCTGCATCAATGACAAAAGGAAGTTGCCAGTACCGCATACCATTCTAAAATCTAAACTCCTTCCTGTCATCATTTGGAAGTGGTTTCATTGGGGGTTTTGAGGTCTTTAGATGTTGTCAGTCGTCTATTGTTTCTCTGGTGAGAGAGAAAACCAGAGGAGGAAGAAAAAGAGAAGAGATGGGCTGGGGGTGGGGGGGGGCATCCACCATGATGCCAAGGTTAACAACACACTGCAGACACCATGGAGAAAATGTGGTAATGTGGGTTGAGAGGTGAGGCAGTGAAAGCTCCAGTGTGGCAAAGCAGAGGGACCTCGGGGAGTGCGGTTGAGTCTGGAGGGGGAGAGCGAGATGGCAGCGCAAGCAATCAGGCTGGGCTTTGCATGAGACAAAGGGAGATTGTTTTGACAGGGAGCTCTGTGGAGTGTGAAAGAAACTAAATGACAGGACACACACATACACCAACTTGTCATTACTCTCGCACACACATGCGTGCATGCACAGACACACCACACAATCATTTAATACTCGTGGACTCGTGCACAAATGCAGACATCCAGTGAATAAACTCTCAAATTGATATACACACACACACACAGAGATGTGTGCGTCGCATAGTCTTTGTGAATCAAGCACCAATCTGCGTTGCAGTGTTGCACTGCAGATAATATCTTGGCTCTGCAGGCAGCAACTCAAAACTTAGTCATAACACGTCTTCCAGTTACACTGTAAACATTAAGTCCGTTAACTTCACCGAGAGACCAACCAGATCAAGAGCAGGGCGCCCTTTCTTTACAGTAATTGAGTGAAAATATACAACACGCATTTATAAAACACTGATGTATTGTTTTGATAAGCCGTAACCAGCGGGGAAAAGAGCGAGCTTACTTATGTCCTTAATTTGCTTGTCGGACTCTGGACTCACTACAAACGCTAAATCCTACCCACAATTTACATCCATAGCTTAACACTCACAAAGGCAATTACATTTGGTGTAATGCGCCTAAACACTTAACAAGGTGTGAAATTAGATGTGACTGGTCTTGTTCAAAAAGCCAAACCTAAGAGGTGGGAAAACACCCCTTAAGTCTTATAAAATTAAGAAAGAAAAAAAAGAGTAAGAAAAGTCTTGATTTGGCTTTGGGGAGTCCGTGGCTGACGAGGTTTTTGGCCCCAGCGTCGCTGAGAGGTTGGTATACGTCTAACGTCCTGAGGTCCAAGCTGAGCCCTTGCAGAGGGCCACAATTAAACTACTGGCAGGGCCTCTCACGAGCCTGGGAGCGAATCAAAATCTGTGTCTCCTTGCATGCACCGCAACTCAGTCATTAGCTGGTGACTGAGGTCAACATTCAAGCCCGTACCCTCAAATTTGGTTAGCTTAACTAATGACCATAATGCTGGAGAACGACTCGCGCTCATCTTTTGTGGGGAATGTAATGGCCTCAGATTTGTCACATCGCTGCCTGGGCTCCATCGCACGCTGATTAATTCTCTCCATCTCAGTCGCCCTCACCTGGCACCACAGACTGGAAAATGGCCTGAAGTGGCAGAAAGTTACATTATAGGATTTTTATGATGTGATCTTTAAGTGCCAGTACAGTGTTTGACATAGTCAGCTACCATTATGGGCGCCCGTAATGAAGTGGCACTCTATTGACAGTACCCTCTCCTGCTGTGCTCTGTAGTTAAATACCAGGCTGTGGCCTGACCGTGGTAATTGGCCCAGTTGGGACACTTAAACACTCTCATGGCGCGCTTCATATCACTACCCAACACAGCCGCTTTTTCCACCCCGATCGTCTGCTTAGTCCTTCATTAGGTATTGATTTAGGCGACGTGGACCGGTGGCATTGTGATGCGGAGCCACTTGGGCTGAAGCTGAGCCATGGCGGACCATGGTGCTGCTGTCGGTCAGTTTCAGTGGGAAGGGATGGAAGGGCCAGTTGCTTGTGTAGCATCCTCTTAGCCTCATTTCTGTGTGGGTCACAACTGAACTGGCTTTCAATCTATAGCCCATTCATTTCAGGGTTGAATGTGTTTCGTTGGGCGGTACGGTGGTGCACTGGTTAGCGCGGTTACCTCACAGCAAGAAGGTCCTGGGTTCAAGCCCCGGGGTTGTCCAACCTTGGGGGTCGTCCTCTGTGTGGAGTTTGCATGTTCTCCCCGTGTCTGCGTGGGATCCTCCGGATGCTCCGGTTTCCTCCCACAGTCCAAAGACATGTAGCTCAGGTGAATCGGCCGTACTAAATTGTCCCTCTGTGTGAGTGTGTGTGTGTGTATGTGTGTGTCTGTGTGTGTGTGGGCCCTGTGATGGACTGGCGGCCTGTCCATGGTGTCTTCCCGCCTGCCGCCCAATGACTACTGGGATAGGCTCCAGCATCCCCGCAACCCCGATTGGGATAAGTGGCTTGGTTAATGAATGGGTGGATGGATGGATATGTTTCGTTGTTGAGAATGCAACAGGCTGCTGGTGCCAAAGAAAACAACGTAATACTTGATGTGGTTCTCAACCCGCCTCTGATCAAACCGAAGCATCCAAGTACCACCTTCATTCCACCAATTTACTAATGCAGAAAAATCTCATGACTAGCAGGCACACACACACACACACACACTTCAAATGTAAATAGCTCAGTGGTTTTGATTTGGTTTTGCCAATTTCTCAGAGCACGCAACATATTTAGAGAGGGTACCACTGGTTGTGCGCGTACCACAGTGTGAGAACCATCGCTCTGGGTAACAGACTTCACACTGTACTGCCAAATAGGATTGCTATGGACCGGTATTAACAGCCCAGAGGCTTTGACACCCTATAGCCAAGAAACATTTCAGACATGTTCAGCGCTTGATTTGAACAGCTTACAGGGCTGCGGGATGAATTTCACCTCCTTACACCCTCTTCATGTTTATCCTCCTCAGATTGATGTGTAAGTAAAAGCTAATTATGCTAAGGTCATTCTTATTTATTTACTCCATAGCTGGAGTAGGAGTTTCATGAGATGAGATCTTTTGTTCATACTTGTTTCTTGCAGAGCTAACAATTAATTGCAGATGTGTGGTATCGTTCCGTATGCATCCCTGCCAAAAAGCAACAGGTGTACCCCAGCTAGGACTTTGAAGTTTGCACTGTTAAAGCAAGACATCATTCCGTCAGGACAAAAGGGAGTCGGAATAATTGGGCTTTGTATGCAGCTTACTGTTTTATTACAATTCCTCTGCTAACCGCAAGATGGTATCCACAGTTACACCTCGGGGCCTAAATGTTCAGTGAAAGCTGTTTCAACTGGAAATAATACCTCTAAAGATAAAATCCTCCCCACAGCCCACCCCTCATCCTCAATGCTGTCTTACGCCAAGCATATGAAGAACCTGATTTCGGGAACCTGAGAACCATATCTGAGATTTGCTGTAAATGTCCATCCGCTCAAAATCTTTCGTACCCTTGATCTGAGTGTGCAACAAGCTAGCGATAACCGGCGAAAAAATCCGTAGATTAAAATATAGATAAATGAAACGATAAATAAATAAATGGGAATGGTGAACAGCAGGGCATCATGGGATGGGGAGAGAGGGGCTGGCGGCACATTTGAGCATGCAACAAAGCCCAGCTGTAAATGATAACGCAGTTTATTGTCTGCAAAAAAAAAAGAAATGCAGCAATTAAACATGCCTTGTGTGCTGTGCGTCGTAATGACTCCCATAAAAAGCGGAGGGCGGGAGGCATTCCTTCAGCGACTTCTGAGCGAGAGACGTATGTGTAGCGTAACCACAGAATCTGCACCAATCTCTCTCTCTCTCTCTCTCTCTCTCTCTCTCTCTCTCTCTCTCCCCCCATTCACCCGCTCCCTTTTCCCACCAACCGCCCATAATTATGCTTATTGGCCCCTAGTTTTATGTCTGTTTTTACTGTACACTGCAGTAGTAATGCAGTTCATTGGGAAGTACTGGGTTCTGGCTGTCGGACTTTGCTGGAAAACTGATGTAAAATAGTTGCCCCGCTTCTGAGCTCAGTCACCTATATGTGGCAACAATGGCACAGAGGGATTGGGTCGGTTTTTGGATGTCCACCCTTTGCTGTTGGAGGCCCTTTTCCTGTCTTGATGGTGTCTGTTTGAATCCCGTCTACCACATACGACCGCACTGTGAGTCAGTAGAAAGACGATAACGTGTTACCTCCGGCTTGGTCGGGCGTCCCTACAGACACAATTGGCTGTGTCTGCGGGTGGGAAGCTGAATGTGGGTATGTGTCCTGGTCGCTGCACTAGCGCCTCCTCTGGTCGGTCGGGGCGCCTGTTCAGGGGGGAGGGGGAATAGCGTGATCCTCCCGCTTGCTGTGTCCCTCTGGCGAAACTCCTCACTGTCAGGTGAAAAGAAGCGACTGGCGACTCCACATGTATCGGAGGAGGCGTGTGGTAGTCTGCAGCCCTCCCCGGATCGGCAGTGGGGATGGAGCAACAACCGGGGCGGCTCAGAGAGCAGGCTAATTGGCCAGGTACAATTAGAGAGAAAAAAGGGGAAAAATCCAAAAAAATAAAGAAAGATGGTAATGTTCCACTTTGGCTGATAAAGGAGGGCAGTTTGAAAGAGCGAGACATTCAAACTGAATTTTTTTTTTGAGACACGAAAAAAAGTCCACCTCGTCTTTCTCCACTGGATATATAGATCATATCATCTTACTTTTGTTTTACCAAGCAATACCAGTGGCATTCAAACCAGTCATGACCAAAGTCATAACATTGTGTTGTGTTTCACAGAAAGTAAACGTTGTCTTGATTTGTAATTGTACGCCCGTGATTTGTTGTGACCGTTAATAAAACGGAAAAAAAGCAAACATCTCAAAAGAAACACGCAAGCTGATCAAAGGAGGGTGTACATAGCGACAAAAATAAAACTCCAAAAACCAAATCTGTACTAAGAAAAACCATCTTGGGCCACCTACACCAGCATCGATTCTGATCTGGAGGCACACACACACACACATTCATCCATTGAGCATCACAGACAATCCTTGTCAAATGTGGTCATCCCCTCTTGTGATCAGCGTGATGATGATGATGACTGTTTTATTACTGAATCCTAGGGCGTCCGGGTAGCGTGGCAGTCTATTCCATTGCCTACCAACACAGGGATCCCAGTTTGAATCCCTGTGTTACCTCCGGCTTGGTCGGGCATCCCTAAAGACACAGTTGGCCATGTCTGCGAGTGAAAAGCTGGATGTTGGTGTGTCTTTGTCGCTGCACTAGCACTTCCTCTGGTCGGTCGGGGCGCCTGTTCAGGGGGGAGGGGGAACTGGGGGAATAGCGTGATCCTCCCACACGCCACGTCCCCTTGGCGAAACTCCTCACTGTCAGGTGAAAAGAAGCGGCTGGCGACTCCACATGTATCGGAGGAGGCGTGTGGTAGTCTGCAGCCCTCCCCAGATCGGCAGAGGGGGTGGAGCAACGACCAGAATGGCTTGGAAGAGTGGGCTAATTAACTGGATACAGGTGGGGAGAAAAAGGGGGCAACCCCCCCCCCAAAAAAAGTTTATTGAATGTCCTTGGAGCTTACACCTAAGTAACAATTCTGTATGGAGACAAGAAATAGCACAGAAAGCATGAGGTTATTCCATCATTGATAAAACACCAGAGAGAGTGTTTTAGCTTCCAGAATGATCTCTGCATGTTCAATTTCTTCTTTTCTCACAGGGAGATGCGGGCTCCTCTGCAGCGGGCATCAAGGTGAGAGCTTGTACTGAAATTGTTTTCCAGCATCAACATGGATTCACATCTCTGTTACCATCTACTAATACGAAATGAATCGGATGTGATGTGACCTCTCCGGCTGCTTTGCAGGGTGAACCTGGACAGCCTGGAAGAAGTGGACAAAAGGTAATAAGTGCTCTCCATGACCACGACCCCTTTTGACAACCACATTAGTAGGATTATCTGTAGCGTTATCAGCCGCAGTAGTGTCTTCGTAGAAACACAGCTCTGTAGATAGCTGCTTTTATTGATCTCCTGATACTAACCACTGCAGTAGTAAGTTTTAAACGTATTGCAAACATAGGCAATGCAATTTACTTGCTGTATCGCTGATGAAAGTTTTTAGTTTGATAACAGTTGGTGGGAAAAGGACAAAATCGGTTAATTGATGCAATAACAGAAATTGCACAAGCAACTGTGAAAATATTTCTTTATTAGCATCATGGGGCTATTGTTACTGTGCTACTTTATACGGGCATAAATGCAATTTAATAAACAGTTTGACTGAAAAGTAACCCAGAGGCGACAGTGGTAAAACAGTGATTTCTGTCTTCCACCATAGTCATAACAACAACAACACAAAAAAAAAAGTTTTTTAAATGAAAACCTAGAAATTTCCAAGTTAGGCAGACAGGGGGCATGGGAAACGTCATTCAAACCTGTATTCAAAAGACAGTAAGTACAGTGGTCAACGGGTGATCTCTGGGCAGAACTTCACATCAAATGACCGCCGGGATTTCAACCAAAGCACCACTGTGTCAAGACTTGTGTCTCAGAGTTTGGCTTGACATCTGCATTGAGTTGGAGAACGACCCCTGGCTCCGTACTAACATTCCTGTCCTCTGGATGTTTTTGCTTGGTTTTACTGAGTCCTGCACTTGCCACACTGTTTAACAATCACCAAGCCATTCCATTACATGGGTTAGCTAGTTTCCCCCACCCCCTCACCCCTTCTCAGTTCTCTATACTGAAGCTTAAGTATGAAATCGAGGCAATGTTGTCGAGGATGTTTTCTGAGTGGAATAACGTAAGTGATCCTCTGAAAACGCAGCATGCATGGGAAGAGATATTGTCATGTGGCCTAAGAACTATTGGGTGTCCCCTGGTCAAGCTGCTGTCAAAAGTGCACCAATACATCATCTAGTTAGGCCATTTAATCCATCGTGCCATACCCCATTAATTCCCCCATCTCTCTTCCTTTGAAGGAAAAGGTATAAAGCAGACCTAAGTACTTTCCGTAGATCTGCAGATGGTTTTTTTCTGCTGTGCTGCAAAGGAACCCTGACAGTCTAATCGTTGTGTTTTTTGGACTGTTTTATCTCTTTATCTCGTCTCATTTTACGGCCATTTCTATTTGCCCTGACACGCTTAGAATTATTATTCCTCATCTTATCAGCCATTATGAAATGAGCTGTTGATCTTCATTTAATACTGCTATTGGACGACATTCAGCCAAGATTTGCAAAGGAGTGCTCCACAAGAGAGACTTTTCTTCATTAGGTTTACAATGCTTTCATGAACCACAATGGAAATTTACAGACCTCTCACTGAGCCCCCGAGTGCCATTACAGTTGATCATTTTCGTGCGGTGCTAAATATCTCTTTTCATATGCCATAAATATAATGGTCTTAATAGAGCGTTAAATTATCCGGAGTCCGAAGTTATATTTTGTAAAACTCTCTGAAACCTCACGAGGGACTCGGCCTCGTTTTTTTCTGCGGTCAAGACAAATCGCTGCACTATAGTCGTACTTAGATGCAACGGGAGTGTAAAATTCCCGACTTGACAGTGACCTGACCTTGGTATTGGAGAAAAAGACGAGGCTCAACTTCTAGTATGGCCACGCTTTAATCTGCTTAAGGCCACGGTCGCTCCCCAGACAGCTTTTTGCAACAATATTCCCAGGCATTTAATGAATTTCCCTTTCAGACACACCGTGCCGTATAAAACTGTACCACCATAAAAAAAAAATCTTGATTGCACTCTTTAAAGGAGGACTCGTTGAAATGGTTGAGAATTGCTAGGAATATGTTCAAAGTACATTGCAAGCCATGGCTGCATGAGTTGGTATGAAAGTGCATGTACATATCCTGCTGCTGGTGCTTACTTGATGCAAGAGACTAATAGTCAACATACACTAATAGACATCAGGCTGCTCATCACTATTCTAACTCTTACAAAAGGGCTTCAAGCAGGGAAAATACAAATAAAAAAAGTAGTCTGCTGCTGTGCATACGGCCCTAAAGTGCAGGAATGAGACTTGACTCAGCACAGCTTGGCTTGGCTGTAACGTGTCACACTTTTCCTGTGTAGGGAGAGCCAGGACTTCCAGGGCTGCCCGGACTTCCGGGGATAAAGGTAAATGCTATCGCTGTTTTCACCCCGCAATGATCCCATCAGTCCCGTCCCCGAGTCCTGTCCCTGTCCATCCGTTTTCATCTTTGCTAGCGTTCGGTCGGCTCGAACCAAAAGCGCTTTTGGCCCACGCACATATAAGCTACACCTCGAGTTTGGTTAACGCAGGTCTAATGCTGCTTATCTGCCATTTGCTGCTACTGTTTGTGAGATTCATACCATTCACAGCAATTATGCACACCATTGAAGTGAAAGAAGTACAGAAGTGTGGTAGAAGTTGGGGTATTGCGTATGAGAAACGCCTAATTGTACATTCAATATCCTCATTGTCAGAACAAAGTTTCAAGCAGTCAGTAAAAGCCACAATCACTGATTAGGGAAGGATAAACTGAAAAAAGAAGAGGCCAATGTACTAATGAATAGGCCTTGATGAATAAGTGCACCAATTTTAACTGATGTTCACTGACTACGCCGGCAGATACCACAGTTAACTTCCTGTGAGTGCACTGAGAAAACCTCACTGGCGCCAGAAGTTTTCACAATAACCACTTGTCAATGAGAAAGCATTCAACATTTACGCCATTCAGGGGGTGTCCGGGTAGCGTCGCGGTCTATTCTGTTGCCTACCAACACAGGGATTGTGGGTTCGAATCCTCGTGTTACCTCCGGCTTGGTCGGGCGTCCCTAGAGACACAATTGGCAGTGTCTGCGGGTGGGAAGCCGGATATGGGTATGTGTCCTGGTCACACTAGCGCCTCCTCTGGTCTGTCGGGGCGCCTGGTCAGGGGGGAGGGGGAAGTGGGGGGAATAGTGTGATCCTCCCACGTGCTACGGCCCCCAAAACTCCTCACTGTCAGGTGAAAAGAAGCGGCTGGCGACTCCACATGTATCAGAGGAGGCATGTGGTAGTCTGCAGCCCTCCCCGGATCGGCAGAGGGGGTGGAGCAGTGACCGGGATGGCTCGGAAGAGTGGGGTAATTGGCCGGATACAATTGGGGGGAAAAAGGTGGGAAAAAATCCAAACAAAAATATTTTACGCCATTCAGATTTCCCAAAGCAAGCTCTTTATTTTGGAAGTAGATGAGTATTTATTTACGTCAGAAATAATTAGAAAACAAACATCCTTGACAGCCACGAAATGTGTAATGAGCACCAACCACTTGAAATGCACCGTAGGGTCACTGGCTTGAAATATAATTTGTGAATGCTAGGAATGCTCAAACAGGCATGATGAGATAATGCTTGTTGCTGTTTTGGTTTTGTTTTGCTTCTCTTTTTTTTGTATGCTTGTAACCTGTTGGCCTTGTAAAACCCCATTTTTTTTCATTTTATATGCTCCTGTTTTTACTTAGGAGGCCTAATTGCTTGATAGAATCTAACAGTGTTTTGCTAACATGGCGCTCACAGCGTTCTCAGCTCAACCCGCACTTTGACGTGTCCTGCAGCTTTCCTGGTTTTGTCCGGTCAAAATTCCAAAGGCAAAGTGCCCGCTGCCATGCTGAAATTTATCCAGTGTGATTGGGAAAACCTCGGTTGTACTGTGTAAAGATACTTTTACCCGCAAGGAAACCTTGGAAATCCTGCTGTGAAAGTTGACATGAGAATTCGATAAATTATTGATCAAATTGAGCGTTGAATCGTAAAAGTTCACTCCTCGAATAGAAGGTTCTCGCCATTCAAAATTTAAAAAAGCTATGACTTGACTTTGTCGTAATGACAAAGAACTTGGCTTTAATGCACACTGAAGCAAAAAAAAAAGAAGGGGGCCCTGATTAGTCGGCCCTTACATTTAATCGGGCTCATTCCAAGAGAGCAAAAAAAGAGGACCTATTCGCTTCCATTGTTTATTTTTGTGTGTTTTCATGTGTGTGTTCGTATATACATGTATGCATGTGCAAGGGTGTGTTTGTATTCGAGTAGAAGCTTTTAAACAGTGTGTGTGCACGCCTGACATTTTACAAAATTTTCCCCCCCGTCCATCTCACATACTGTATATTCTATAATCAGTATATATTTCACGCTTTTCTTCGAATCAGGTAGAGGTAACCCTACACCGAAAAAAGCTATGTAAAATAATGATTGACATGGATTTATTTGTTGTTTCAGGGTGAACCTGGATTCTTAGGCCCTCAAGGAGAACCAGGGCTTCCAGGGCTCCCAGGAACCAAGGTAGGTGGCCAATGACGATCACCTGCCACATAATTGTGAATAACAAGCAACTGGAAGACACTACTGCAGTTTGCCTCAGTGTCACCCAGCCATGCAAGAGTACACAGGTTTTCAATGTAACCAAACACTGCACCGGCAACCTTGCTGGTGCAGTGTTTGGTTACATGTTTGGTTACATGGTTTCCCCAAAAAAATCTTGAGAAACAGATCTCCCTTCTGCAGAGAATGGCAGTAGGAATAGTGCAGGTTAAGAGACCATACGATGGGCATCCAGGTAGTGTAGCAGTCTATTCCGTTGCCTACCTACATGGGGATCTCCGATTTGAATCCCCGTGTTACCACCGGCTTGATTGGGTGTCCCTGCAGACACAATTGGCTGTCTGCAGGTGGGAAGCCGGATGTGGGTATGTGTCCTGGTCGCTGCATTAGTGCCTCCTCTGGTCGGTTGGAGCGCATGTTCAGGAGGGAGGGGGAACTCGGGGGAATAGCGTGATCCTTCCACGCACTACATCCCCCTGGCAAAACTCCTCACTGTCAGGTGAAAAGAAGCGGCTGGCGACTCCACATATATCAGAGGAGGTATGTGGTAGTCTGCAGCCCTCCCCGGATCAGCAGAGGGGGTAGAGCAGTGACCGGGACGGCTCAGAAGAGTGGGGTAATTGGCCGGGTACAATTGAAGAGAAAAAAATGGGGGGGGGGGGCATGAGCTGCAGCACCAGTGATAGATTGGCACAGCCAATGCAATGGCCACTTGTGATGATGATGACGAAATCGCCATCTTCTGTTGGAATATAGTCGCATGAGCCATTGTGATGACTTAAATACTTTGACTCAATGATCACTCAAAACATCCTTTGCAGTTGGCAAATGAAAGTGATTCATATTGTCTCCCTATCATGTTCCTACCTTACTGTCAAGTCAGAACCGTCGGCACGCACATCGGAATTAATGTTCATATTGTCTTTTTCTGAATGACGCTTCTCTGTACTTTGACAGCCAAGATAAGGTTTCTCCTGCTTTGTCCTCTGGCATGTCATGATTATTTGCCAGAATGCAGGAAAGAGGATATAATCTCTGCACTCCAGCGCAGCTCTGCTGTATAGTTCTGGTGGCAAAGTGTGTCGCTGTTCAGTTTATTCTTACATCTGACGTGACCGGGCATTTCAGTCTCTTCCAACTTGTGCATCATCTTTAATAATGCCCAGCTTATTCATGCAGTGGATAAGGGATGAGAGGTAGATGCTGGGATAAAAAAAAGAAAACAAGCATGTAATTTGTAATTATGTAATTTCATTCTCCAGCTCTGAGCTTGCTATGAGGTACAAAAGAAAAGAAATGCAGTATAGTTTAGAGATCAATGGACTATACTATACTACATCGCCCTCTATTGGCCTTTCTTTGTTAGTTTTCTGTGAAAGAAACTGAACGTACTGCACAATGTACAGTAAGTCATGTATTTTTCCTTGCAAAGTTCATCGTACAAAGTGAGAGAGGCTCATTGCAGATGGCCGTCTCTGGGTCTTCCTAATATGAACCTTGTCAAATGCAACCACCAGCATGAGTCTCATATTCATACAACACAAATATGGAAACTTCATAACAGCTGAGTCCATTGCGTGTGTTTTTGTCAGGTTGCTTATAACTTGTGTGACTAACCACAGGCAACCTTTGTGTCCTCAAAGAGTACGATATATAATTATCATCACAAACAAGGAAAAAAAAATTTTTTTTGCAGTAGCTCTACGCCGGGACCGATAGTTGAGAAACACTCGGGTTGACTTGATGGAGACGGTGAACGCTGAGGCATCGAATGCAAATGCTCGAATCCATTTGCGCGGCGTCAGTGCCAGAGATTGAGTGATTTTGCCTTAAAGTGGCAGTAAGCTTACAACAAAGGCAAACTTGGAGCAAACGCAAACCAAAATCAAACCAAACCACAGTGGAAAACGCTGGCACGTGTAAAAGTGTAAACATTCCCTGAAGTTTTGGATTGGTACAGATAACCTCAAACAATCTGAACAAACCCAACTTCTGAAACAGTTTGTTTTGACAAGTCAGCTGTATGATCATAGCGCATGTAAACAGAGGCATCAATTTGAAAAGGAAAGGGAGACATTTCCACAAAGTAGCACCATCTATCATTTTATATTTCTGAGTGCTGGTTAGTGAACAGCTCGGCTAGTGATTCTGCACACCGAAGGAAATGCGGTGCAACTCCGTGATTTCTCTGCACATGTCCATTTAATGATACAAACCAGAACATGTCCGGCTCAGAATGATGCACACACTGACTCATCATTCACTGGTTTCTCCTTTGTGTGAAATGTGAATTAGCCAAAGGGCCACTGGCACTTGTCTTCTGGTTGTGGCCCAAGTTACACAAGATAGATATAGTTTGACAAGTGTATTTCAGTCTCAGATGTTCCATTGTCTAACCTGGGGCTCTGTCCTATTATGCCTTTTTTGAGGGGGGGGGTCAGAGACTATAAGAAATTTGTCATACAAGAAAAAAAGCAACAGGAGCATCCGGGTAGCATAGTGGTCTATTCCGTCGCCTACCAGCATGGGGCTCGCTGGTTCGAATCCCCGTGTTACCTCCGGCTTGGTCAAGCATCCTTACAGACACAATTGGCCGGGTCTGCAGGTGGGAAGCCGGATGTGGGTATGTGTCCTGGTCGCTGCACTAGCGCCTCCTCTGGTCAGTCGGGGCACCTGTCCAGGGGGAGGGGGAACTGGGGGCAATAGCGTGATCCTCCAACGCGCTACGTCCCCCTGGTGAAACTTCTCAGAAGCGACTGGTGACGCCACATGTATCGGAGGAGGCATGTGGTAATCTGCAGCCCTTCCTGGATTAGCAGAGGGGTGGAGCAGCGACCAGGACGGCTCGGAAGAGTGGGGTAATTGGCCAGATACAATTGGGGGGAAAGGGGGGGGCTCCACAAAAAATCCCAAAAAAAGGGACAAACGCTTGAATAAGGTGATGCAAAAGTACATGGATGTGCACGAAACTTTGCCCACACCATCTTCCTTTCAAAAGTGGTTCAATGATGAACTGATTGCAATTCTACACAGATCAGACTAAGACAACCTGTCCATGAATTTAAAGTATTCACTGATGAGAATTATGCTGCAAAATGACAACCAAACTAAGGGGGTTGGTTGCAGGTATTCAATCCCACTTAAATACTTTTGTCATTATTAACTGACTCCGCTAGCTAAGGCAGGATCTGTTATTTCTGTTATTAAGAAAGTGTGTTCAAACTAACTTCGCTGTCCTGAAAAAGTGTCCTTTCTTGAAATCGTCAAAAATTTTCAGCCAGTGCAACAACTACATTCAACTCAAACTGTCACGAAATACGGTTGATATGTCTGGATATAAGAAGAAATTCCTTGCCAAAATTTTGATTTTCTGCAGTTGTACCCTGCAGGCAGTTGTGCACTTTGTGCCTTTTGTCTGTCTGCTTTGGTTTGTCTCCATGGAATGTAGACTGAAAAACTGGAGATGAAATGAAATACTTTGGTTGCAGGATAAACAAAGAAAGAAAAACAGAAAAGGTTGGTCGTACCCTATCGGAGTGAGGCGGTCCAAGAAACCCCTCTGTGTATTGATTATTCCAACAGGGAGAAAAGGGGGAGCATGGGCCACCAGGCAAGGGTGAACGAGGTGAAATTGGACCAGCTGGACCAAAGGTATGTAACGTGATGGGGGAAGTATGCTTGTGTGTGTGTGTGTGTGTGTGTGTGTGTGTGTGTGTGTGTGTGTGTGTGTGTGTGTGTGTGTGTGTGTGTGTGTGTGTTACGTAAAACTTCTTGTTATATGATAATCAGGTATATGAGCAACAAAGTTTTTAGTCTTGAGAAATCTTTCAATGATGCAAGTGGACATCGACATGGAGAGAAATCACAGACACCATGGGCCTAATTCATCAGTCCTTCGTACATACAAATTTGTTCCTACACACCCATGGAATTTTTTAGCCCTAAAGTTTGTCTGACAGCTGGCCAAAGCCCGATGATTATTTGTAATTCCTTCCCCCTAACATCTATTGTCTACCTCTTGCAACGAGCAATCACCCAGGCTTGCAAAGACATCCGTGTTAGTCAACCGGTGTCTACATCCAGGGGTTACCCGGGTTCTTTACTGGTCTGTGAGACAAACTTCAGGGCTAAAAAAATCCCATGGGTGTGTAAGAACAAATTTGTACAAACGAACGATTGATGAATGAGGCCTGATGATTATTTTCTTCTGCTCTCTCTCTCTTGCTCTCTGTCTCTCTCTAAGGGAGAACAACACAGAAGCTCAGTTTTATAAATTTGAAAGCAGATGATTGAGCAAGCTAGATGGTCAAGGACACATTCTTGTCTAGTCACTTCAGAGAAGGTCTCACAAAAGTCTGGAGAGAAAAGGAGCGTTTTGATAGCGTGGGATAAATCATTAAATGCAAAGTAATTGATCATGAACTGTATACAAAAAATAATAAAAGAGAGGAAAATCTCCCACTGTATGTGTGTGTGCGTGTGCGTGCGTGCACGTGTGCGTGTATTGAGGTTAGATGATTAACAAAATCTTGGATAATTCAGCTGGTTTTATTCACTGCAGGCTGTCCTTTCACGACACACTCGAGGATCGATGTTTTCTGCTGCCACCTACAGGCTTTTCTCCTTCACTGCATCATAACGGTTAAAAGATTTTCAGGCCATGAATAAAATAGAATAAAATGCATTTTGCAAAGCTTGGTTTCCCTCAATGCATCACGTATCCACAGGACGGAATGGCTGCACCCTTAAAGCCAGTAATGTGCTGGAGGTATTCCCCAAGAGTCCAAACAAAGTCAGATTTAAATGAGTTTACCATTGTTTATGACTGGAGCTGACCTGGCAGCTGGTTTAAGCTCCAGACTAAACTTAGCCAGCTCCCTTGGAGCTGTTTCACATCATATTAGGAGCCCGCAAAAGAATAACTTCTCCCTTTTCAATCACAGAATTCAAATAAACACTTTCTCCATTCCTCTTCCGCCACGGTGCAGTGAAAGCAAGTTAATGTGGGGAAGCTAACCCTGTTATTCTCTGGGGATGAGTAAGAGAATATGCATTGTAAATGATTTGTGAAATACTGTGAGAATTATGCATTGGAAATGCATTTGGGCTTTTGGCCAAGTATCTAAAAAAAATCCAAAAATAAAGCTATCGTGAATCTAGACGCACATCTACCGTACCGTGTCATATTCTGACTTAGCTGCCTTTCTGTTGCCGCTTATGTTAGGGATCAGAAGGAGAGGCTGGCATACCAGGTCCTAAAGGTTCAAAGGTAAGCATGACAATAGGACTGGGAATTTGTTTGTTTGTTTATCTGTAAAAACCTATGAAGCTGAGCTCCATTGATTTTACTCAAAATCTCCATTTCATCTGTATTCCTCTTCCCATTCTCTCTCGCTCACTCTCTCACACACACATACACAAGCTGAGACCAGGAATTCTCATGATACAAATCTTCAACAAGATGTTTGTGTACTGATTGCTTAAATTAACCTTATCATGATGTTTGTTACCAACGCTAATTTTAAATAATATGATACCGTATGTGATTACACTTTGGAGCCTACTTTATAAATGTTTCATCCATCCATCCATTATCCAAGCTGCTTATCCCAATCGGGGGTCACGGAATGCTGGAGCCTATCCCAGCAGTCATTGGGTGGCAGAAGGGGGGACACCCTGGACAGGCTGCCGAGCCATCACATATATGTTGATCATGATCATTGTCCACACAGATTAATACGGTAATGGCAGTAATGTGTTTTTTGAGTTCTTAGATCTGTTTTTCACCCTACCCTAGGGAGAGACTGGGGACAAAGGAGACTTGGGATCTATTGGCCCAAGGGTGAGTTGACAATGCCAAAAAAAAATCTCTGCTAAGCTCATTGTATGATATAAAGACTTGGTTTACTTTTGTGATTTCATGATAGTGCTTCGACTAATACGGACTGTAACATAGCGGTGGATTTAACTTTCACATCTTGTGAGGTTCAATGCAACATGCTGTCATGCGCCTACAGTCTGCAGTGTGCGTCCTCTACTGCCACTAATTCCACCAGGGGGCAGTGTCAACCCCACTCTGATGCTCTCTATCAGCCACCTGTGGCATCCCTTTAATGAGAGTAGTTTAATCAGGGCAATGGGATGTTTATCTTTGTGGTGTGTTTGAATGTATGTTTGTTTTTTGGGGTTTTTTCTTACTGTTACTCGTGTACAGGGCCCACCAGGGCAGAAAGGAGACCAAGGAGCCACTGAGATCATTGATTACAATGGAAATATCCAGGAGGCCTTGCAGGTCAGAGTCATCTTTTATTCAAAGTACTTCATCATTTGTTTAAAGTACTTTTCGAGAGGTATTTGAGATATCACGTTATCCTATATACAGTGATTAATGTGTGTGTGTGTGTGTGTGTGTGTATATATATATAATGTGTGTGTGTTTTGTGAAATCCTATTCTCTTTTGTATTTTGGTTTCTTTTCAAAAGAATAGTTTGCACCCTGCAACTGCTATTCCACAGTTTAAATGTGAAAGATTTGAAGAACTGTCTATTGAATAGCACTTAATTGGCGATTTGCCAACCCTGCACCAAAACTTCTTATTCTTATATTTCCATAAAAAAAGTTTATTAAAAATAAAGTCATCGCTTTACGATAAGGCATACTTTATAAAAGGGTTTATAAGTAGTTAATGATTATTCTATTAATAATTAATAACTCCAATATCAAATCAAATCAATTTTATTTGTATAGCCCAATATCACAAATTACAAATTTGCCTCAGTGGGCTTAACAGCAACACAACATCCTGTCCTTAGACCCTCTCATCGGATAAGGAACAACTCCCTAAAAAAAAACCTTTAACAGGGAGAAAAAATAGGAAGAAACCTCAGGGAGAGCAACAGAGGAGGGATCTCTCTCCCAAGATGGACAGCGTGCAATGGATGTTGTGTTCACGCAATTTACATAATACAACATTGAAAGAGGATAACAGAATTATAATGGACATAAAATTATCAGTGCATTATAACCGAGTAATAAGATTTTATAGCGTCTCAATACAAATACGTTTTGGGTGGCCAGGTTGAAAGCCCACATTTTATCAATATGAGAGAGTCTCTATGCACATTGTCTTGGAATGAAAATGAAAATATCTCGCAATGCATATGCAAAATTTCCCACAGTAGCGATGGCAAGTACAGTTACAGGAGTTAAGTTGAGGCTGCCATACGAGGGTTTGCCATCATCTAATCACTTGGTTTATTAGAGAATGTCTGTAGAGACTCCCCCCACGTGGGCTCCCAATCTGGCAACCCAGAAAGTCTTGTTATTAACCTGTCATAATATTCTATTACTGACTGATAACATTAGTAAAGGAGTTATTAACCGTCAATAAAGTAATTAGCAACAACTAATAAACCCTTACTAAACTGCACCGTATTAAAAAGTGCTACCAAAGAAATGTACTGGCTTTCATCAACTCAAGTGCAACATGCTCCTATACTCACTATGAGGTCCTTTGGGCTATAGATGATAGTCTAACCTTTTTCTACCAAAAAAAAGAATGTAAATATCTAGATCAGAGATAAGCAAACATGGTCCATGGTGGGTGCACAGTATGCAGGTTTTTGTTTCAGACAATTGCTACGCCGGGTGATTTCAGCAATTAGCACACCTTCAACTAAAAATGCACAAACTCCTTCAGTGAAATCACTGGGTTTAGTGAATGGCTGAAAGGTAAATCTTTGTAGCCCTCACCTGTGTCTGACATAGATTATTACTCAGCTGTAAAACAAATATATATAAATATATATATATGATGCCCCACTGGCAATTTTGCTTGAGTAATGTGTGCAATCTTATATCTTATTTCCCAACACCTCTGCCTACCCTTCCCTTGGCCTACCACAGAAGATTACCACTATTACAGTGACGGTAATTCAGTTCTTTTCTGTCTGTCATCTGTACAAGTGAAGCACCTTTGTCCTCGCATGGACCCCACCCGATCCCAGCCCTGCTTCTTTCCCCGCCCTGCTCCCCTCTGACTCCGTCACACGTGTTCGTTTCATGCTGAGTGTGACGGTGGCGAGCGCCTCCATCGAGTGTTTGTCGAGTGTTGTTGTCAGTGCTTTCGTGAAGCAATCCTGAGCTGAGCCTGAATGAATCACGGGTTTACCTCCCCAGGGTATTGTGACTGAGTTTCCCCCTCAAAACAGCTTTTTGAATATACATATCCGCCTCTTTCTCTCCAAGAGGCATGCATGCATTGAGAACCGTTACTCACCGTGTGTCTAATACCTGTAACAGTTCCCACATAAAAACAATGTGCAGTTATCTTGGGAACAGTGATGGAAAAGATGGAAAAGATATAATTTTCACACAGAAAAGTTGAAAATACCTGGTTTACCAATTGAAATAGAACATCTTTGCATAAATCTTGATGCATGCTCGATAATCCAGGTAAGAAAATCAAAGCAGATTGAATCAGTTCATCTGGATACAACGTTTATTGACAGATACGTTTCATCGCTCAACTAAGTGACATCTTCAGTTTAAACTGACTGCAGGTATGGGGATACCTGCAGTACAATACAGTTGCCTAACAACCAAACTCAATGACCAGTTTTTCATGTGCAAATATGGGTGTGACCATTAACTAGAGTTTCAAAGGCCATGTGTACTATTCACAGAGGAGTAGGGATTGTTGCAATCACTGCATTAAAAGATGGTGATAGATGTATAACCAACGACGAGTTTCATATGCAAATAGGGGTGTGCCCAGAGTTTCGATGGCCATGTGTACTATTCACAGAGGATTGGGGAATAGTTGCAGTCACAGCATTGTAAGATGGTGACAGATGTACTCTTAGACACCCCCCCCCCCAGTTCAGGGATGGTCGTTCCCTCTTAACATAAATGGCCTCTTTGACTCCCCGTTCAAACCGTTGTTCCTCCCTATCAAGGATGTGCACATCCCTATCCCTGAAAGAGTGTCCACTGGCCTGCAGATGGGTGTAGGATAGGCTGTAGGATAACGGCCGCGACAGAAGAGTTAACACATCAGGCCAGAACTCCGCAGACTACACCCATGTACAGGCCAGTGGCCACTCTGTCAAGGATGAGAATGTGCACATTCTTGATAGGCAGAAACGATGGTTTGAATGGGGAGTCAAAGAGGCCATCTATGTGAAGAGGGAACAACCATCCCTGAACCGGGGCGGGGGGGCATAAGAGTACATCTGTCGCCATCTTACAGTGCTGTGATTGCAACTATTCCCTAATCCTCTGTGAATAGTACACATGGCCTTTGAAACTCTATTTAGAGGTCACACCCTTATTTGCATATGAAACTGGTCTTTGGTTTCGGTTGTTAGGCAACTGTGTTGTGCTGTATTGTTTATAAGGGTTGGGGATACCTGCAGTCAGTTTAGACTGAAGAGGTCACTTTGTTGAGTGATGAAATGTATCTGTCAATAAACATTGTATCCAGGTGAACTGATTCAACCTTATTTGATCTTTGCATATATTGCCACAAGCACTCAAGCATATCCAGTTCTTAATTTTTCCAGAAAATCACCTTATGGTCGCCAGAAACTTGTTGTGCATTACTGTTTCCTCTTGTTTGATGACTCATTTGAAACTGCTGTCCCATGAGCGGGCACTTCTTTAAACTGAATAGGATCTGAGTCATCTCAAACAATCAAGGAGTCTTTGATTTTTTTGATCCTGTGGCTCTGTGCATTTTCTAAATATGTCAAACTAAGGGTTTGGCGAAGGGTTTATTTAGTAGCACGATCATAAAAAGCAACGTGGCACTCAGGAATTACCATTAAACATGAAAATGGCCATGTTTCAGATGCAGTTAACAACAGATGCAATTCAGAGGGTTTCATCGGGTAAATGTTTGTCTGGTCCTCCACGCTGTCTTAATCTTCAGACACCCCATTTCACAAAGGGCACCACAGTCCCATCTCCTAATTGTGTTTTTAATTTATCCACATCTTTCAGCTAACACGTTTGTGAGTTTAGCTTGTTTTCTTTGCATTTGAATATGAAACCGCTTTGCCAGATCTCAAAATTGTCTTGTTAATTCAGAATAATTGCCCATTCCATTGTTGAATAAATACAACTCACAATTTCATCCATTTTTCCCATGTATGCCTTGAAGCCTCTGTATTCCTACCCTGGATTCACATCCAGGATGAACATTTAATTGACTCTGGCAAAAGTACATATCTGATTTTGAAAATGTTCATGATATCTGTTTCCAACATTTCAGGGTCCCCCTGGGCCTCCGGGGCCAATTGGACCACAGGGTATAAAGGTAAACAAAACTCTGTGTACCTCTATGCTACAAACTTTACCCTTCCATTAGTTTATCACTGAAAAGTTGAAATGTTGGTTTTTTTGTGCATGTCAGTCACTGGCCCATTTTGCTTCTTGCCACAAAGTCACCACACATTACATCCATACACTGGCTTAGATGCGAGATGTGGAATTTTATTCTCTCTCTCTCTCAGGGTGATCAAGGTATGCCCGGCCTCCCTGGACTGGACGGTGAAAGGGTGAGTTGATTTTAATCTCTCCATCCTCCAATGTTGTATTACATTATTATGAATTAGACAGTGAATGAATAAACACTCTACTTACATTCATTGTTTCAAACCAGTGTACTTACTTGTACCCCATCGAAAAAGGGCGTTGCCTTGCAAGTGAAGTTGAAGCATGAAGTAAGTCTTACACAGCAGCTTGTTGTTTTATACAGCATGTCGTCAGAAAAAGGCAAGGCACTAAGCATGCATCACTTGCTGCCTGATGAAAACCATTTTGGTTGAAATGCATTGTGAGCTTCGCGCTTTGCCTTTTTCTGTTGTGTTCTTAAAGTGCTCTTAAACACTTTTTGAACACGCTGCTGCTACGTTTAGAAAATACTTCTGTGTGAGCCTTACTTACACACTACACTTCAATTATACACTGCAAAGCAACTCCCTTTTTCTATTTTGTGGAATTTTTTTCCCATGGAGATCCTTTTTTTCCCCTCTCGCCACACCTCTTGCTCACTTGTGCACCATGGACATTCCCATCAGACATTTGACTAAGAGGAATATAAAATGTATCATACATTTTTAAGGCAACAGTAAGACTTAAAGCACATCCATGATGTAGAAAACAGCTCTTTGCGAAGGAAATAAATAATGTTTTTACTTTATTCCCATCGTTCAGTGTTTGTTTCTACCACATTGAGATGAAAACATTTTCCAAGTGATCCTCAAGACAATTGGTCCAGTTTTCTCTGTTCGTGATCTTGTATGCAATGTGTATCCATCTCTACCCAGGGCTACAAAGGCTCCAAGGGAGACATGGGAATCCCTGGCTCTTCTGGAGAGAAAGGCACCACTGGTTTACCTGGTCTTCCAGTAAGACTCCGCTATAACATAATCCAGCCATTGTTTAAGATAAAGGACACTGACATGTGTTCCATTGTAGTTGGTGAAACTCTTGTTTGAGACATGTTATTAGGATACCGTATGTGTCATGAACTTTTTCCCCCCTCAGGGAAACAACGGGGTGAAAGGGGAAAGGGGAGACTCAGGACTACCTGGTCCTCAAGGCCCCTCGGTAAGTCTGGTGCCATGAGGTCACCTTAAATTATTTAATTGTGTCTTGACTACTATAAGTGGACATCTTTCTTATGGCTTGTGTTTTCATGGTGTGTTAGAAATCTATAAGTAACAGTAATTTAAAATCTCATTTACAGATCATTGGCACTCCGGGGCCACCAGGGCCCCATGGCCCCCCAGGACCCATGGTGAGTCCACATTTTTACATTTCCTCATTTAGCAGGCAGTTTTATCCAAGCTACTTAGAAAGAGAGTGCCCTATGAGGCCCTGGGGAACCGAAGGAAACACTGGTTATTCAAGCATCGAACCTCAATATTCAGATACTAGCGTACTAATGCTGCTCCACCACTCACTCGCAAGTCTACTCTGCTGAAAATTTTGCAAAGTGAGAATCCTTCTTAAATGCAAAGATCATATTTACCCAGGCTCTCCAGGAGTCAATGTTGTCTTTTCCATAAATGTCTCATAACTGCACTTGCAATGATCTATGACATTGTGGACTCTGTGTCACCTATAATGTGAAGCACTGCATGTGTCCACTCAC
>NC_079230.1:19049387-19095228 GCF_029633865.1 Lampris incognitus
TATGGACTGCCTGTGAGTTTGAAGACAAATATATGTAGACATGCTAAACACACGTCTTTGCCTCGAGAGCCTGCTCCCTTAAGTTAATGCTGACAAATCCATTACACCATGTCCTGCAATACTGAGTGGTTAATCATAGACTCAAATGCTATGAATAGGTCTTGCATATTTACAACTGTAAAAAAAAAGTCTTTGCTGGGGAAATGGCGCAGTGATTTTGTTTTGTTGTTTTGCAGGGAGCTGCTGGAACACCTGGCTTGGATGTGAGTGTCTCTATCATAAATGTTTGCTGCTTAGCTTGCTGAAGAACCTGTTTATTGTTATTTCTTAAATATGAGAATCATGTAATATATCTCCGCAAGGTATGATGGTAAAATCTGCTTTATTCAGATACCAAATGGCATAGATATAAGCTTCCCTGTCCTGCAAATGTTCCTCCCCTCCCCTTTGCACGCAGTTTCACCGTTTCTTCTTCTTGTCTCGCAATTATCTTTTCTCATTTTTATCGTTTTCACACCCAGCCTCTTGGCCTCTTTCTGCGTAGCCATCCCCACGTATCTGATGAAACCTCAGCATTGCCAGTGAAGGGATAGGAGACCTTCCATTGTCTGAACAGAGTTCAGCTGCATTATAAGACAAGAGTAATGAACCCGAGTTGTATTTTTACAGGGGTTGCCAGGCTTAAGGGGCGAGAAAGGCGACCCCGGGGAAAGAGGAGAAAAGGTAGATCTAGAAATGCTATACTGGCTTGTCAACCCCTTAACATTAAAGAAAAAGGACTGATGTCAATGGACAGTAACTGTGACAGTGACTTTAGGGGTCATCTATATATATATAGCTGCTATGCTATTTATTTATTTTTTACGTAAGCATTTTTTTTCACCAAATTGAGGAACACAGTGACAGGGCGAGGTTTACATGGTAGTTGAAAAGCATTTGGGTTAGTGAAACCTTTCTGTGGCTTAGTATTAAAATATAGTTTTAAATGTGCATGCCGATGGATTTCCTGTGCTGTCACGGAGAAGGAGTTCAGTGAGGGTTCATCTGATTACTTAAATGGCTAGGGTTAGCTCCAAAATTTGAGGTTTTGACGTCGCTTTGCGGGGCACTCGCCCATCTGCAGGGATCTTTACTTCGTAATAATTGGATAATAGCTCTGTACTATTTAAAACTACGTCTGCACATAATTACATCCCCAATCTTATCGAACCAACTTTTGTTCTTCATTGAATCACCATTTCATTCCAAGTCACATACTGAGGCATTCAGAGGTGATTTCAACACCTTTTTGTCATGTCGAGCATATCGTGATAAGAGTAAGTAGACCTGCAAAGGAGAACTAGTCCATTGACAACAGGCAGTTTCAACTCACCTTTGTGTTCTTTTCTGTTTTCATGCATGAGCACTACACAACTCATTCCACCTCTTTGTTTATTAAACCTGCCGTTACACCTCATCTCTCTTGTATGGACAGTAGTTTTCCTCTCTGAACTAGATTCAGTGTTTAGTTTTTGTGTGTTCCTCATACCAAGTAACAGCTCTATCATGTTTCTTAGATGTTTAATTTCTATGAAACTGTATCCAATTCCTTGGCATGTAAAGAGTAATAGTTTGCCTTCGCTCTGTTCATATTTTCCAAACTCGGGATACTGACATCAGTCTTGTCTACAGAATAGATTAAAAAAAACTACTTCTTTGTCCCAGGTATTTACTAGGAACTGTCAAAACTTAACATTTTGAAGGATGTTGCATAGCACTTTTGTTAACAATGTACTTATATGTGAGTGCTGTCCTGTTATGGAGACTCATAAACAGTCCATGTTAAATCACATTTCCAAGTGTTGAGTTTATGAAGCACCTGCATGCATGGTTTCTCTATTTAGGATTTCGATGACCATCAGAGAGAATTTGATATTCATATTATAGTAAGTGGTGAACAGTTTGCTTTACTTGTAAGCATTTTTCCTCCAAGTATGAATTTAATTTGACAAAGGGAAACTGAATCCCACCATATCAGAGGTATAAAGGAATACAGTTTTGACTCTTAATGGGAACTGGATTTGATTAATTCTTGTTTTGTTCCTCTGGAGGTGTTTTCCCTGCTAGTCTCTCTCTCTCCCCTTTGTGCCCTTGACATCCCTCAGCAAGCTGCTCTCTCCTCCTCTTCCCTTTTGCCGTTCCCCTTCTTTGTCCCCTTTCTTCCCCGCCGAATGTCCCGGAATACCAATTCTGTCTGGTACTTCTATCTAACATTGACCATGTCTTCCCTTCCCTCTTTTTGTGGACTGCATTGCCCACCCACCCCTCTCATTTTAACCCCCCCTCCAATAGCAGTGTTGTCCCAAATGTTCAAAAACATTTATTTTGACCTGACCACACCGTTGTATTCACAGGGGGAGAAGGGAAAGAAGGGCAAAAAAGGGCCTAAGGGCGAGAAAGGAGAACAGGGTGCCCCTGGATTAGATGCACCTTGCCCATTGGTATGTCCCAGAACCGAGCTGGAAATCACCTCCCAGCCATGTAGGACAGTGGACCCAAAAGAGGAGGAGCCCCCCTCCATGGCCAAACTGACACCCACAGCGCTAAATTGACTCGACCTAGGCGTTCTTAAACGCACATCGGGCCACTTTAATTTCAAAATTGCTGTTTAGACTCAACAGCAGAAAGAAATGTGTAATTATATTCTGTCACAGATTAGTGTACTGTGGTTAATCGGAGTGGATTGTGGTGTCAAAGAGGTTAAAGGGCAGCTCCTCTCTCTTCCCTGCTTGCATCCTCCTCAGCGGTTGGATGCACGGGATTAGCGTTATCCTCCTCTCTCCCAGTAACACTCCTAGGTCGTCTTTACAAACAGGGTTTCCGGGGCTTTAAGGGTGAAAAGGGGGAGCCAGGGCAGCCAGGTCTGGACGGGCTGGATGCCCCGTGCCAATTGGTACAGTATTTCTAATTTTCCTCTACCTCCTTCTAGTGCATGCCACTCACCTCTTAACCTTCACTGAAACTGAGTGGCCATTTTGGAGCTACCGCCATGCATTCCTCATTCACGTTTGACTTTCAAGCATGCACTCTGGACCCATTATCACTCCCACCCACTGTTTCTAGATTTACCTAAATGATGTGTGTATATGCATGGCAGCAACACATAAAGAGATGATTCTGTTTTTTGTTTTTTTTTACAACGTGTCTTATTTTCGTAGTTCCTGCCATTGTGCATATCGGTTATGATATAGTTTTATTCACTGGCTTGATTTTAGAGATTGTGGATATGAAACCACCGATGGACACAACGTCACAACAGCGTCTTATGGGGCATCTTAACACCATACATGTTTCATCAAGCACCCCCCCCCCACCCCCATTTTCTCCCAATTGTACTTGGCCAATTACCTCACTCTTCCGAGCCGTTCCGGTCACTGCCAACCCGGGGGGGGGCTGCAGATTACCACATGCCTCCTTCGATACATGTGGAGTCACCAGCTGCCTCTTTTCACCTGACGGTGAGGAGTTTCGCCAGGGGGACGTAGCACGTTGGAGGATCACGCTATTCCCCCCAGTTTCCCCTCCCCCTGAACAGGTGCCCCAACCGACCAGAGGCAGCACTAGTGCAGCGACCAGGACACATACCCACATCCGGCTCCCCACCCACAGACATGGCCAATTGCGTCTGTAGGGACACCCAAACAAGCCAGAGGTAACACAGGGATTTGAACCGGCGATCCCCGTGTTGGTAGGCAGTGGAATAGACTGTCACGCCACCCGGACACCCATCAAGTGCAATTTGACCAGATACTCAAAACTATGTATTCAGAAGTGAAAATGAAAGTGCAAGTTAAAAGTCATCACCTGAATTGTCCAGTATTATTAAAAGCCAGTTGCATAGCTGAGCTACTTCCTGGTTCAACTTGCAGGAATGACCAGCCTTTACTTATTGTAGCCAGTAGTAACCATCAATAAACTACTCAGCCAGTGCAATTGAGAAGTTATAGATAATGGAAAATCATATACACAGTTTAATTGAGGCAGTGGGTGTTTTTTGTTTTGTTTTTTTGTTTTTTGGTCATCGCTGTTGAGAGGACAGGTTTTAGACTCGTGTTCAGTTGCCCTGTAAGACGCCATTTAAGCCAGTGAGCAAAACGACATTATAACTGACATCCATGATAAAAATAAATGAAAATAAGACCCAGGTTGTAAAAAAAAAAATCGGAATAATCCTTTAACTTCGTCAGTATTGTATTTTGGTGTATCAGCTGCTACATGACATAATGCAGAATACCTGACTAACTCTCTGACTGCAAGCAGCCCACATTAGATATTATCCAACATAAAAAAAGAAGAAATACACCCAGTGAACATCTCTGGGGATGTTCTATCAACATGCTATCAAAAACAAGTCCCTCTAACTAAATCCCGCTATGCCTTTGGTTAAAAAAAAGAAACAAGTCCTGCTTAAATTCCTTTTCCCTTCCAGTTAGATCCTAAATGGACTCTTCTCCCCCTCCTACTTGGTTCTAACACAGACTCCTTTACTGATGAGTTACCCATGCAACAGGAGCATGGACCCCCCCCCTCCCCTTTTACTCTCTTAACTCCTTCTTTACCCCTCCACCCCACCTCTACTTGTACCAATTGGGCCAGACAGTGACCAAGGAGAGAAGATGAGCGATCCAGTCACTTGCTGCCCCAGAAGTTTCCAAGCTGAAAACTGGAATTGTCATTATATATGGGTCATTACAGTTTTAAAAAGGGGTCATGTTGCTATTTTTTTCCCCTGTCTTGTGCTGCATGAAGGCTGAATTTGTGAGGATCCAAGTCTTTTGAGAAATGAATTAAAAGCGGTTTAGGTCAAATGAAAGGAGTGCCCCAATTAGGCTTCTATTAAACATGACATGTAGGAGCAAAGCATATATGGAAATTGACTTGAAATCAGGTGATACTGTAGCACCAATTTATAGCATGCACCAGAACAAAATGTTCATGTATCATAATTATAATGAATGAATCCAATCATCCCCTTGAATTACATTTACTTTCACCTATTTACATTAGGCAATGAATTATGTTGCATGGTATGCGTCGTTTTTTGTTTTATCTGCATGAATGAGGATACACTGGTGAAAGTGGTATTACATTTGTTTACAAATCTTTTATAATTATTAAAGATGTAGTATGAGTCTATTTGAGATGCACAAAGGACACAATTTTGAAGCTCCAGGATCAGAATAATGGAAAAACAGCAGATGACACTGCCAAGCCTTTATGTTGAAAATCCGGGTTTCTCTAATATTTTCATGTCATGGACCCTAGTTTGACAAATTTTGTCCAGAGCACCCCTGTAGAGAGAATTTTATGTTGTTCATTCTATTTCTTATTGAATTGTGTAAACTTTCACAATATTGCTTTGGCCCCTTTAGAAGACTGCTGGGGGTCCTCAGACTCTATATTTAATTTTCTAAAGAAACACTGAATTAAGAAGCCATTGTACAGTTTGAATTTCCTGACATAACCTAGATACTGGAGCTTCAAAACCAGCATCTCAACAAGAACACAGCAGTGTGAAGAAACTTGAAGTAATGTCAGATCTGTACAACACCAGCCGTTTGCTTAGCTAACCATGTGCAGTTGTGAGACGAAAATTGACTTCTTCAATGTTTGTGTGTAATAGCCTATTTAACATAACACATACCATCCCTGTTTCTATCCACCTCGAATTAAACAAACGTATCTTCTCCCGGCGCATTTCTCTTAACAGGGCCCGGATGGATTACCAATGCCTGGATGCTGGCAGAAGGTAAGATCTTCTTGAATGATTTGACAGATGTCAAACACACAAAAAAACAAAAACAAAACAATACCGCACAGTCCAGATACACAAAGTAGATGAAATATTCAGACCCTCTTCCAGGTAATATCTGGTACCCCTATTTTAGCTAATGTGCCCCTTGTGTGTCAGAGCTCGATCTTCTCACATGTTCAGAGTCGTTCTCTTTAACGCTCCAAAAGGCCCATAAACATCATATGGCAAAAAGTTTCCATTTGGAGTTTTAAAATAAGGTATTTTGTGAGCTCTACCTATGCATATCTACAGTAAAACCAAAGTAAAATGTTCATTATTGGTGCTATGTAATCACATTTGAAGAGGCAAATGGTAAGGCTTGTGACAGTAGCACCATTGAGTCATAGGATCTAACACTTAAATCTGACACTTCAGGAACAAACTACCAAGGGTTACTGTTCCAGAGAGACCGTAGATATTCAAAAAGTGTTCAAGAGCTACAGCCATTTTAATTTGGACACGTTATTTTTTTTACCTTGGGCTCAGTAGGGCTGGGTGATATGAACAAAATTAAATATATCTTTGATCCAATACCGATATTATGACGATACTGTAGGGATGACTATTGGTGCTTTTGTAAGATATTTGCATACAAGAGATTTTTGATGAACAGTCCTGGATAAGATGACCAAGCAGGTAGAAGCAAATGGTAGAAGAGCTACAACAGGTTAACAAGTTCAGAAAATGTCATCCCTTTGCTGTAATGCAGCCTTTAAAACCAGGAAGAGACAACTTTTTCTTCTTTTTTTTTTGTGAAGCACTTTGTGGCATTGTTTTAGAAAAGTGCTGTATAAATAAAATTGTTATTATTATTATTATTATTATTATATCACAATATTACAAAATACTAAATTCCAGATGATAACTAGTCTCGTATCACGATATTGATATAATATCCATATATCATCCAGCCCTGGGGCTCAGAAATCAAGGGGCATCGAAAAAAGAAATCCCTCTCTTGTTATCGACATCTGCATGTAGTTGACCAAGGTACATTTGATCAACGAGGAACCGTAGCGCTCCAATAACTCAGTCACTCAATTTCATAGAAGTGTTTAGTGAAATGAATGTGTGCATATTTCGCTTGTGTGGGTTTCAGCTACTCACAGCCTCGGTGCAAAACCTGCATGAATATTTATACTGTGTGAGCTCACAACGACTTATATGGCTGTTTTGTCAAAGATCTGTGTGTCAAGCCAGAACAAACAACCCGAAACCAAAAAGTCATTGAACAATGTGAACATTCACCCCATCTTCACATGTGCTCTCTTTATCTCTCTCTTTGTGTTCTTCCTTGCAGTGATCACTCTAACCCGAACCGCATGGAGTTTGTAAATAATGCTTCTTATATGGTATTTATAGTTTTTTAATGGGGGGGTAAAGAAAAAAAGGATCGATGTGTACAATGATAGAAAAAAAGAAAAAAGAAAAAGAACAAGCCGTCCTGAGTTTCACACCCTGAGCTGCTTCTACTCACCTCGCCGTGTTTGGGGGAGGGGATTAAAAAGAAACTGTGGTTTTGTTTTTGTTTTTTGGGGGGGTTTTTGCCGTCTCACATCCACAGCCGTGGTGGTGGTGGAGTTCAAATCCTCGGCCTCGTGGCAGAACTGGTCTTCTGGTCTTTGCATGGCTCAGACTGGAGTGTTGTCACAGCCTGGCGGTGTTTGATTTTTTGAAAAAAAAAAATTTTTGGGTGGTGGGTTGGGGGGTGAAAGAGGAGAAATGGAAGAGGAAACGAAGGAGGAGAAGATGTCGGAGTGATCTGAACCAGCTTTTTAACACCAAGCGCTAGGTGTTGCTTTTTTTGTTGTTGCTGTTGTTGCTGTTGCTGTGGTGGTTGTACGTCTCAACGCACTCGAAAAGACTGTCTCAAACAGAACATTGCACCCTTGCCAACCTCCGCCTCGAAAGCATGAGTACCATACTGAAACTATATTTATATGTATTGTACATATGTCAGTGTTGTGCGTGTGGTTTAATATGGCTTCTGCAAAAACAAAAAAGCACACTAACATTTACTGTCAACAAAAAGGAAATCTACAGCTCTGAGTTAGTAATTTGTGTATCTTTTGCTTTCTTTTATCTTTTTTTTTTCTTCCTTTTTTCCCCCCAAGGGAGTAACACCGTGGCTGGTAGCCTGAAAAAGAGTTGACCTTCAGAGAGTAATGATGGCCTGATTGTTGTTGTTTGAATTGTGGGTGAGGCCTGCGATGGGTCCCGTGACCCGCAGGTTGGTTGTTTTTTTTTTTGTTTTTTTTTTTCACCATTGCACTCGCATGGTCCAGGTGGAGGGGGGCATCGGCCTTCATGCCCCCAACCCTAGCCCCCTCCCCTCCTCCCCATACTGAGCGGCGCTTCCCGCGGCCACCCATCACTGGACAAAGAGTGGGAATGCTTGGAAGGGCTCACTGCACTGACTGAAAAAAGGAGAAACAAACAAGAAGAGTAAATCTGAACCAGGATCTGTGAGATGGGACAGGCTCACTCGGGACCCCCTCAGAGCAATGGGAACTGATTACTGGAGGAGAGCTGTCACATTGGCTCTCCTGCCAAGATCTCCATCGAGATCAGCCGGGTGTCGATATCATGATATGGGCAACGCTTCAAGATCTACTGAGAGAGTTGATAGGATGTCATCTTTTTTTTTTCCATCATCTTCTCAGTTTTGGAGGTTTTACTCTCGTTTCTTACTCATTATTGTTTATATTTTGTGTATAATAGCCTTTGGTGCCTCAAGCTTTTGTTATTCATTCCTTTATGTGAGAAATGTACAACTCTTGTATTGTGAGTTGATGAAATGGGTTTGGTGGAGAACGGTAAACTTTGGTATGTAAAACTTATCATGTTGTCTAAATGGAAAGCTTAACGTACATTTTGGTGATATTGGTCATACATTGATTTTGCTGGATGTTGAAAAGCCACACTCATTTCAGCTTCAAACGTGTACTGTATAATATAGTCCTGTGCCAAACAAAGGGACTTTGTGTCTTGTCATTGAAAATACACACTTGTATGACTTCATGGCCGCCAATGTTACTCTACATGAGGATTTGAGAAGCATAGACACCGTTTGTGCAAACATTCACACACACACACACACACACACACACACACACACACACACACACACACACACACACACACACACACACACACACACACACAATGTCAGGGGGAACAGGTTCATTGCTAGACTTGTAAGAAATGTTGTTGGTTCAGTATTGTGTGTTCTTTGCATGGACACCATGTCTTTGGTTTTGAATTTATTTCATTGAGCTATTGTTTTTTTTTTTGAGATAATGAAAATAAGCATTGATTTGCAGAATGTCACAGGTAAAGCCTAGCACACGGCTCTGTCTGACACCCGGTTGGTTACTCTTTTCAGCTAAAACCCATTTTTCCCCCTTTTTGGTGAAATCTATTCATCTGGCTGAAAAAGAGATCGAGTTTTCACTGGAATATGGCTCATGTTTCACCAGGGATTTCTTAACAAAGCAGAGAACACTATGTTGTAGTGCAAGCTTGGATTAGAACACAAACAAATGCACATTTCAACCGATTTGGTCAAAATTCCTTTTTATATCCACAATTTGATTGGTGGCCAGTTAAGTCACATTCCATATTTAAAGTTTATGAGCAGCAGATAAGCATCAGTCAGCTTTAACCTGTGATTTATTGATTTCTTTATTTCATGGTTGCATTTATATTGTTTTACTTACTTTAAAAACGCCTTCTGAGTAACCCCTATGCAAAGTGATATTCAAAATACTTCTTTTTTTGGCATTATAAATCAGTTATGCATGAACAATTTTACTCATGTGAAAAAAAAACTATTTTCTTTTTGTCGCAGTAAGTGATCAGGCAGGTATACATATATAAATATATGTCATTACAGGTGACAGATTGTACAGCTCAAATCCACAGTGCTATGGAAGAGGTTCCTTTGTGCTGTTTATGATAATGGTGCTGTCTGTTGGTATTTCCACAGTCGCTCAGTCGGTTCACTCCACCAGTGGCGAGAGCAGGAAAACCGTTTTCCTTATTGTATTTTTTGTTGTTGTATGTAACAAATTTAAATCATTTTGTGCATATACTTTTGTATTTGTCTCACTATTTTAAGTGGTGCATTATTTATTTTGTATAATTACTTAAATGAAGGCATTTTGGTTCCTAACTGGCATTCCTTTTCACTCGGCAGTGGATTTCTCGTCTTTTGATATCAGTTTCGCTTCTGCTTCTTGTGTTGACGTGGGCGGTTTTGGATCACGTCAAGTGTGTCCTCAAAGAATGGTGCATACGGTACAATGTGAAGGAAATCACTTAAAAGAAATTTTCAGTCCGGTTTGTGTTCATTTTGCCTGCTATCAGACAGAATCGTCAACTCATTACACTTCACTTCCGTCTTCAGTCTAATCGATTTCCGTGGGGGAGGGGATTCAATTTCCCCTTACCAATCACTAGAGACCAACGTATCCGCCTGAATTCAACGTCATTTTAAGTCGACGCTAATGCGTAACCATGCCAACATACTTGGCTCTGCCTGGGTTTAAAGAGTGGAGCGGAGCGAAGTAAAAACAAATTACGATGTCGGGTGATTTTGAGTAAACGTGCCGTCTAACGCTTGACAACGGGGTTAGTCCCGCCCGTGGTGCTGATTAGCTAATCGGTAGTCTCCGCCCCCCCGCGGCGCTCATTGGATAATCGCTTTTTCAACCGAGAAACCGCTGTTTCATGTCATGGTGACAGACGAGAAGAATCAGTCAACTCGGTGGAGTTGGCGGAATCAAATTTAGAAGACAGGCCTCACCGTGGCACACGTCTAAGTTTCACTCGTTTTGTGCGTATTCAGAAGCTTAGTGTGACATGGAAAACGATGGTCTGAATGGTTGTAGCGCCCTAGCCAACACGATAGCATAGATTAGTTAATTGTCACTGCGCTCTCTCTCTCTCTGTCTCTCGCTCGCGCTCTTCTCCTTTGTCTCTCCCTCTTTGCATTGAATGTAGTTTGATATATGTATAGTGGATTATTAATGTACTGTTGAAATGTGTGCTGATTTGACAAAAAGTGCAATTTATACTTTGGTTGTGTGCAGCGTCAAATGCAAGCTTAGATATAACACCTCATGAGTGGGGTTTATGTATAGCTTCAGTTGTCTGATCATGCTCCCGTAAGTACCACTACCTGGACAAAACAAAAAAAGTTTATTTACCTAACTACAAACTAAAAAGCAGTGTAAATATGGACCTTTCAATAAGGCTTGATTTGGATTTGATTTATTTTTTGCCTCAAACAGTGTCCCTTGTTTGAACGTTTTATTTCCACCACTGACTTTTCACTTATCATTTACTTATGTTGTATATTTAAACTTTTGGATTTCCATTCTTTGTCACGAACGACACGTTAATTTTCAATCACAAAGTGCTGTGTTTTTCAGTATGTGCAGCTATTTTTCTTTTGACCTTCTCTCAGATGCATTGTGACACGTGGTTGTATTCTTATACGTTTATTGCTATAGCCTCAAGTCTTGCTGGTTCATCTGCTACACAGAAATGCCAAAATATAAGAGAGATTAATTTCCATTTCAGTATTAGGGAAGCTGGTAAGGGGCTCCGAAATATTTACCAGATAGCCACGTCTGTCTGTCACGCCATTCAAATGCATATTAATGAGACGTTTTGCAAAACTGGCTTGGGACTGTCACTGGGATTTATTAAAAGAATGAAAATTGAAAGGAAAATTTGCATATACACCCAACAGCGACACTATCGTCTACGGGAATAAATGTATATGATTCATAATTAAGTTGATTATGCTATCTCCAAACCTGGTTTGAAAGCCTAACTCCTGCTTCCAAAGTCCCTCACTATTGATTCTATTGCCTCCAGTAAAACACTGCCTAAGAGATAATTACAGTCCGTACTTACAAACAGCTCCTAAAACCAACACCCAGTCTTAGAGCAAGAACCAGTTTTTTCCAACTTTTTTTTTGTGTGCGTTATATTTTCATTTCTGATGCTGTGTGTTGTGGAATGTTCTCTTGTTTTCTTTTCTGTATTTGTATTACTCCTGGTTTTGTTTTTGTTTTTTTGTTTTTTTACACACCCTTGGTTGAAATTTCATTGAAGAGCTTCCTGTTCACACATTATTTCAATAGGAACATTTCGTATGACTGTACTGTTGGAGCCAAATAAAACGCAGTCTTTCAAATACCCCATGGAGTCCACGTCTCTGTTGGCAGACCTCACCATGCTTCACCATCTGATCGAGGGAGGGTGTCACCGGGGTGTACTTGAGGTCTTTCTGCTTTTGCACTTGTCAGTGCAGTTAAGTGGTTGTGTGCGTGCGTGCCCGTGTGTGCGTGCGTGCGTGCGTGCGTGTGTGTGTGCACGCGTGTGTGTGTGTGTGTGTGAGAGAGAGAGAGAGAGAGGACCCAACTGAGTTTTTTAACCACGAGTGAGGACATGTTTGCTAAATAAGGATATTTGTGGTCGGTCGTCACTTGTTCAAGGATCTACTTTAAGGCTGTAGGGTTAAACTTGAGATTAGGGTAAGGGTTAAGGTTAGGGTTAAGGTTAGGCATTTAGTTCTGATCTTAATTGAAGAGTGGGGAACAAATATAGTCAGCGTGGGACCTCTGAAGCACATCCATCCATTCCGTCCATTATCCGAACCGCTCATCCCGCTGTCCGGGTCGCGGGGGTGCTGGAGCCTATCCCAGAACAACAAAAACAAGCGCGCGTGCGTGGGTGTGTGCGCGTGACGAGGAAGCGAGTGCGTCTCGCGCAGCCGCCAGCCGGCCGAGTGGTTCGTGCTGTAGCTGACGTAGAGGCAAGGCGGTGGACACACAAAGTCTCCGACGTGCACAGAGTGAACCGCACAGGGATGGCGACGGAGACGTTGGACAAAGAGAAGACTATCAGCCTGAGGAAGAAGCATATCGGGTGAGATGATGGACATGTTCGGTTACTGAAAAGGTATTCCTGACTCGATGCTTGCAGGTTGATGTCGACTCCCGAGTTTCGATGAAGATGCACATCATGAGCTGTTGACATCTGCACGGCACCGCTGACAGAATGACAGTCTGACTAGACTAGAGAAACACCATTTAATGATTTGTATTTTGTTTCAATTCTCCCTAAACTGTAATGGTGGTGGGGTTTTTTTTGTTTTTTGTTTTTTTTACCGCAGTCTTGAAACCTGCGACGTCTTGGCGCACTTGTGCAAGGAAATAAGAAACTTTCAAAACGTCATATTTGCACTGCCTGCCACAAGAGTCGAATTTATATTCGCATTTTTCCCCCTGAATGAGTTCTTATGTGTCTAATAAATACCATTTATATAGGCTTAACCAAAGTGTTTGGTCATTGTAAACTGTGTCTATATTAAAGCGCATTAATCAATAAATAAGCCCTATGTCGATTTGTCTGAACTTGTCCAAAGCTGCTGACTTGAGCCAGACTGTGTCCAGTGTTACATGCATGACATTGTTGTGCAATAACACAGCTGGGTACCTAGCTATTGGTTTACTTTCACTGCTCGTTACAGCAATGGCTACAGTCGTGGACGACAAGTGTTTCCGTCAGCATGCCATGTTGGAATTGGAGTAATGTGATGTATGCAGTACACCTGCATGCCGTTGTTAATATGAGCTCTGTTGCAGGCCGTCTTGCAAGGTGTTCTTCAGTCATGACCCCATCAAGATTTTGCGAGCCAAAGGCCAATACATGTATGATGAAAAAGGAGCGCAATACCTAGACTGCATCAACAATGTGGCCCACGGTACACACACACACACACACACACACACACACACACACACACACACACACACGCACAAGAAAAAACAAAAACATAGACACATCTTTTAGATCATGACCACAAACCATTGCAACGCTGTTAAAAGTTGTCGTCCTGTGCAAACATGTTTGACAGTGAGTGATTGTCATGTGCACTGCACTGGTTTAGCATTTAGTGTAAGTCATGTGCATTATATTTGAGCACGTGTCTTTAGTACAGTGTGTGTTGCTATTTGTCTTCTTGTCTAATCCAAGGGCTCATGTGCGATGCCAGGGAGCCAATAACTGTGCACACACACACGTCTCTGTAATATTCTCTGTAAATTGCTATGCTTGGCAGAGAAAGAGAGGAGTGAAAATGAGAGGTGATGCGGCTTACCGCATTCACTGCATTTTAATTACAACACAAGGCCTCCAACATTATATCTTAAAAACCAGGCATGCTTCCCCCCCACATCCCCACAAACCTCAAAAGAGGTTGCAATCTCGTGTTTGTGCACCGAAGTTGAGGTGTTACTGCAATGCTGTGTTCGTGCCCTGAACTTAACGACCGCTTGTAATGATTCCCATGCCTCGCTGCTTACTCCGTCCTTCATCTGTTCCTCAGTGGGCCACAGCCATCCAGAGGTGGTGAAGGCTGGAGCCCAGCAGATGGAACTCCTAAACACCAACTCTCGTTTCCTGCATGACAACCTTGTGCGCTATGCACAGAGGTTGCAGGCCACGCTGCCCGAAAAGCTGTCCGTCTGCTATTTTGTCAACTCGGGGTATGTTCAATTTCAGGCCATTTGTCAGATCCCTGTTGCAGAAACCCTGTGCATGTGTGTGCATGTGTGTGTGTGTGTGTGTGTGTGTGTGTGTGTGTGTGTGTGTGTGTGTGTGTGTGTTTTAATTCAAATATGTGCCTCGAACACTAGATGTTTAAGGGTGCCAGGACCATTACGTTGCACGGTTATAGAACATGTTGCCTTTGCAGAGATCCAAAGGTACAGAACTACACTTACATAGTTTAAGATGACAGCAAATTGCCGGTTAAATCGAAGGAAAGATGGGAGGGGTAATTATAAGGGGGAGCAAGTTCACACCCACGGTGGCTGGTTTGCGTTATGGAGTGAGCTATGAATTATGGAATGTGACCAAACTTGCTAAATGGAAATGACAAAACAGAGCTAAGCCAGGTGTTAATTGAACGTTGCCTTTAAATAAGAGGGTGCAACAAACAAACGTAGAGTATGGAAAACAAATGTCCACCCAGGATTCGAATGTATTCGTTTTATTTGCCATAGTTGGTGTTAAACAATGAAATTTCATGAAACTGATCCGTGAAACCTCCATGCAGCCTACGAGGTGAATAGGGGTGTTGGCCTCAAACTGCTTCTTTTATTTTTTATTTTTCCCCCTTTTTCTCCCGAATTGTACCCGGCCAATTACCCCACTCCTCCGAGCTCCACCCCCTCTGCAGGTCCGGGGAGGGCTGCAGACTACCACATGCCTCCTCCGATACATGTGGAGCCTCCAGCCGCTTCTTTTCACCTGATAGTGAGGAGTTTCACCAGGGGGACGTAGCGTGCGGGAGGATCATGCTATTCCCTCCAGTTCCCCCTCTCCTCTGAACAGGCGCCCCGACTGACCAGAGGAGGCGCTAGTGCAGCGATCAGGACACATACCCACATCCGGCTTCCCACCCACAGACACGGCCAATTGTGTATGTAGGGACACCCGACCAAGCCGGAGGTAACGCGGGGATTCGAACCGGTGATCCCCGTGTTGGTAGGCAACAGAATAGACCGCTATGCTTCCTGGACGCCCCTCCAATACTTTATCTGGAAGAAATTCCCCGAAGTAGACAAACGACATTCATTTTGACTTGAAAGCACATGACTGTACGTCAGGCGTTGATGCGGTTGCACGGTTGACCTGTGGATAGTGGGGTCTTGCAGGGTCAACACATGTTGGCCATATTCAAATATAACTACAGTTTCTCACTTACAAAACTAGCCCAAGTAGTCACCAGTGCCCACTTTACATTGGAACCAAAATAGTATTGGTTTAACAGGAGCTGAGGTTTTTTTTTTGCATAGTCCCAATATAAGTCTGTTGTATTTCCTCTCGTTTTGGTTCAAACCAGATCTGCAGAATGTGCATCCCCCCCCCCCCAAGTGTTGTACCTCCACCTCGCAAAGAAAAGATGACTTTCTAAAAATGCTACACGTCAAAATGTACATGACAGCGTTCGCCATCACAAAGAGGAGAGGGGATCTAACTCCCGAATTAACGGTTCGGTAGCACATGGTGTGTGTGTGTGTTGGGGCCGAGCAGCGAAATATCAAACCTCTCCCATCCTGCTGGTGATATCCATGGCTACTCCTGTGTATTCTGTGGTGACTGAGTAACTCGGAGTAACCCTTGTCCCCTTTGAACTTCAGCTCTGAAGCCAACGACCTGGCCCTGCGACTAGCCCGGCAGTACACAGGCCACAAAGATATCGTCACGCTGGACAAGTAAGTGCCGTTGCCCTGTCAAACAGGAGCAGCCTCCCAATGCAGATGCGGCCTCTGCTGTGCTTGCTTGATATTATCTGCAGGAAATGAGATTTAAAGTGTGAATTTGTCTGCACACACACACACACACACACACACACAGCGTGTGTTACAGTGTGACTAAGAATATAGTAAACAAATTCCCAATTAATGCAGAATGTTATTAGTAGTAGTATTGGTATTAGTATTTTGCATGTGCGCCCATTGTCTACGGTATGTGTCTCATTGTTTACAGTGCGTACCATGGCCATGTGTCATCCCTCATTGACATCAGTCCATATAAGTTCCACCAGCTGTCAGACATGGCGCGGAAACAATCTGTTCATGTGGTGAGCGCCTGCCTGTCTGCCTGCTTGCACGGCATCAAAACACCATGATTCAACCTGCTCTGCTGGGTCCCGGCAATACCTATGTGTGCATACATTTTTGCGTGTGTGCGCGTGTGTGTGTGTGCGTGTGTGTGTGTGTCTGTGCAAACAGAGAAAGAGTCAAGTGTGTGTGTGTGTGTGTGTGTGTGCGTGTGCGTGCGTGCGTGCATGCTTTTGCATGAGAGTGGATGTGAGGATACATGTCTAAGAACTGGCTGTAATGAATTAATGAGCAACTACTCTTCCTCATCTCACGTTACTGTGCTGTCCTTGTTTGGATAAGATAACTTCAAGGTACTGGTTAGTGCACTATGCAGGCTGCTTTGCTACGTGGCACTTTGTTGCAGAAGCCCTTGTTTTCTATTGCACCCTACACAGCTTTAGCGTAGCGTAGCGTTTTTCATGTGCAACGGATCACATGCATTTTGCGCTGCGCTGAAATGAATGGAGGTTTTCTTTCTTTAGATAGGGGTTTGATTTCACCCATTTTAATCAACAGTTACTTGGATCGGTGGATGATTTAGTGACGTTATGGTCATACTGATTTCAGGCACGAGCCTCTCTTGCTTAAAAACCTATTGTGACTTGGACAAACAAAGCATTTGACATTAGTACCTAGAAACATATACAGAGAGCCGTCAGTCTGTAGCGTTGTGCAAGGGCCATCCATCATCCGGCTGCGTTCTCTAATGGCGTCGGTGTAGTTTGATACACTTGTGGAATACCGGCTCTAATGTTACATGCAGAGGGTGGGTTGATTCAGCCTGTTTCACAAGCTTGCATACTTTATTTATGGTCGCAGATGATAAGGAATTAACCCTGTCTGTAACTTTGCTTACCTCATTGACCGGGCGACCAAAAAGTCCCTGGAAAATTCTTGTGTGAGGTGTAAAGATGTGCGAGATAATAAAACACTTGTTTTGAGAACTTGACCAGATCGGACTGAAACATCGCTCAGTGATGCAAGTTCTTTGTGAAATATTCACTAGACCTATGCAGATGACTGCTTGACAGGGTGGCAGGGAATGGCTTGGTTTTTTGTTTGTTTTTTTTTAACATATTTTGTCCCAAAATGACCAGTAATGCCTTTCTTCGTTAAACATTAACATACAAAGTAGGTCACATTGTGAGAGGGATGTTATCGCAAATCAGTGAGCCTGCTTTCAGCTTGTGACACGTTTGAATCAGCCAGCGTTGCACAGAAAACGATCCGCCCTGCAAAAACACTCGTTACTTTTTAGTCAATGGCCTTTTAGAGGTTTGCTTCAAACTACGGTGGACCCAGCCAGCCCTGTTTCCCATTCCTGGGAGATATGCTAAGTCCTCCAAGGGTATGACCCCCAACTGACCCACAATTCTCAGTTACCCATAATAATTTAGTCCATCATCATAACCTCCTATCTCTTGAATAGGCTCCAAGTCCAGATATCTACAGAGGCAAATACAGAGCGGATCACCCCGATGCTGCCGCAGCATATGCAGACGATGTCGGAGATATCATAAAGAAAGCCCAGGACAAAGGACGCAACGTAGGTTGGGTGTTTTATCATTTAAGTTTGACTATTGTTGCCGGAATGATTTAAACTGACATGATGACGTTTTCGCATGTTTTATCCCATTTACTACAAATAGCATACCGTATTTTGTGGACTACAAGTCACACTGGAGTATAAGTGGCACTCAGCAAAATCATGTTGTCGCAAGGAAAAAAAAAGTCGCTTCGGTGTATAAGTCGCATTTATAAGGCGGTACCGTATTTTCGAATGAGTCACAAGGTTACGCATTGCCATCTAGTGGCCTTATTTGAAATGCAGTGTATTCGGTCCCACAAAATTACATTGTATAAATCACTTTGGAATATAAGTCGCAGTACCAGCCAGACGACTTAAACAAAAAAACACAGCAACTTATAGTCCGGGAAATACGGTATACTTTACATTACTCCTGACCAAAGCATGCCGTAGTTTTTCAGATTTTTGAACGTGTACTTCCTTTCATTCAGGGAGCTGCACATTCAACATTCAAAGCACATTCAAATTTCTAAAAAACTACGATGTGCTTTGGAAATTGGTTGGGAGTAAAGGAAAGTATGTGTCATTTGTAGTAAATAAACTAAAACACGCAAAAACATTGGTATGTCCCTTTAAGGCAAAATTGACCTCATGGGCTGTGGTTTAAACTGTGGTATTTAAATATTTTCGTGCACGTTCTGCAGCTCTTTAGACCCCTGGTGATAGCCCTTCAATTTCACAACTTCTTTGTACGTGATTTCTGAAGAGATTATTTGGTAAAAACTAATTCACTGACACTATGAAGAAATGAGATGTACAATTCAAAGAAGAGGCGGCCAAAACAGCTTCAGATGTTTAAGGTTTTCTTCCAGGTTTTAAACCAATGTAGACTGAAATATTCCTTTTGCAGTCCTGCCTTCCATTGACAGTCACTGGCATCTATGAGACGGCTCATTTTACCCACCATTGATTTAACACCCTTATTTTTCCCCATCTTTCTTTATTCACAATTGCTTCTAGTTTTCAGGTTTATGGCCTTTCGGGTCAATGTCCAGGTCTGCTAATTGAAGGCAAGAACTTGTGCAGAGCTTCTTCACAGTTTCAAACTCAATGGGCCCTAAACTTCCTGTTTTTCAGCCCAACCTAGGGACGTCCCGGCATCAGTAGTAATTGATGGGCAATTTGAATTTCTTTTCCAGATGTGTTTCTATGGGAAGAAGGAAAAATTGACCAAATGATTGCATTTTGTGACACTTGAGTCAATTTCTGTGTTGCAATAGAGTGACATGTAACTGAAAATGTGAGTGAAATTTCAGAGTAAAAGTTCAGACCCTGTCTAGGAGATGGATTGTCTTTTTTATATTCCACCTCTGTCCAAGAAATAACATTCAGTTGTGCAACAACTATTGTCCAAACATGTCAATGAATCATCAATTTTGACAGTTTGGGGATTTCTGTGACAACCCTACCGGGTCACAAGGCGAATACCCAACATGAGTGACAGATTGGGATCCACAGGTCAGACGTGTCTGGACTTCCTCCTCCCACCCGTCCATTCCTCCAGTCTCCTGGGCTGGTTCTGTTTTGGATCTGAAATCCTCTTCTCTTGTGCAGATTGCTGCTTTTATCGCTGAGTCCCTGCAGAGTTGCGGTGGACAAGTCATTCCCCCCGCGGGCTACTTCCAGAAAGTGGCAGAGTATGTACCCCAGAGATCGTATTTATCTCCATGTCCACCGCTAGCTTGTTTGGCAAGATGGATTAGCTTGTTCACAATCGATTTGTCACAGCAAAAACCGTGAAATGAGATGAGGATAAAATGAGACTAGATAAAATGAGCATGAGATGAGGATGCGATAAAATTAAACAATCCCTGTAGGGAAATGAGTTGTTTGGTAACAAGTGGAATTAAAAAAGAACTATGCAGGGGTGTCCGGGTAGCGTAGCAGTCTATTCTGTTGCCTACCAACACGGGGCTTACAGGTTCGAGTCCCCGTGTTACCTCCGGCTTGGTCGGGCGTCCCTGCAGACACAATTGTCTGTGTCTGTGGGCAGGAAGCCGGATGTGGATATGTGTCCTGGTCGCTGCATTAGTGCCTCCTCTGGTCGGTCAGGGCGCCTGTTCAGGGGGGCGGGGGGGACGGGGGACGGGGTAGCGTGATCCTCCCATGCGCTACATCCCTCTGGCGAAACTCCTCCGTGTCAGGTGAAAAGAAGCGGCTGGCGACTCCACATGTATCGGAGGAGGCACGTGGTAGTCTGCAGCCCTCCCCGGATCGGCAGAGGGGGTGGAGCAGAGACCAGGACGGCTCGGAAAGAGTGGGGTAATTGGCCAAGTACAACCGGGGACAAAAAGGGGGGGGGGTAAAAAACAAATGCATTTCTCACCTAAATCTGTTCTCTAAAATCAAACCATTTGTGACATTAACGCGTTATCATCTGGTTTGCCCTGGTTTGGGGCGTAAACCCAGCAGATGTGGAGGTGACCTTAGAGAGGCGCCCTTACTGTGAAAGCTAAAGTGAATGCACAGCATGTAAGAGCATTTTAACTTTACCAGATGGTAAGTTCCCTTCAGGCTGAGTGCACACAACAAGTTATTCAGTGTATCGGCAGTCGAACAAAACTGAAGGCAACACGTTTCACTGACCTGTAAAGATATGTGCTGCTGATTTGGCATTTAAGATAAACGGCGTCCTCCTGCCTCACTTAGAAGTTGCGTCAGTGTTTTCGTGACTAACGAGGCCGTTTGGCAAAGCAAGACGAACATCCATATACCTGTGGTTTGGTGTCTCGTCTCTGTGCTCCAGCCTATGCTCACTCGCTGACCTTTGTGGAATCAATTCCAAGCGCACTAAGAGAACGTGACGCCACTTAATCCCACATATCAGAGATGGAGACAGAGAACAGTCATGTGGTGTGTATGGGTGTGTGCTAGTGTGTGTCTGCGTGTGTGTGTGTGTGTGCGCGTGTGCGATTGAGTTAGTAGTGCGTTAGGGAGGAAGTGTGTGTCGACCTTCCTGTACACCTCTGTGCCTCCCCGTCTTTCCACAGACACGTCCGTCGGGCGGGTGGCGTCGTCATTGCCGACGAGGTCCAGGTGGGCTTCGGGCGAGTTGGCACCCACTTCTGGGCGTTCCAGCTCCAGGGTGAGGATTTTGTGCCAGATATCATCACCATGGGCAAACCCATTGGTAATGGACACCCCATGTCGTGTGTGGTGACCACCAGAGAAGTGGCTGAAGCCTTCATGTCTTCTGGGATGGAGTATTTCAACACAGTAAGGCCGCCGCACGGAAACCAAGCTGCACAGCACACTGCATTTACTGTGACGGAAGGAATCTCTCCGAACACACCCATCAGCTAAACTGGGTCTCTGAGTTAGTTGTTTAGTAGGTTTGTGTGTGTGTGTGTGTGTGTGTGTGTGTGTGTGTGTGTGTGTGTGTGTGTGTGTGTGTGTGTGTGTGTGTGTGTGTGTGTTTATTGTTGCTGTCGTTTAAATTGAGCCGATGCTTGGCCTCCCATGTTGAACAGAAACGGCGTTGACCCGATTCTCAGCGTGCAAGTTCTTGACCATGTTTGCTAAACGTTCAAACCCATGTGTTTCCCACATTATGGGGGGAAATGTGTTCTGTACAAGCCAGTGTTTTTGTTTTTTGTAGGGAGTCTGTTAAGGACTTCAATTAGGAACAGTAGCCTAAATGTTGGCCTACGCTGATCCTCATATCAGAGGTTTTGTTTAGTTGTCGTCAGCATCTCCACCAGACACATTTTGCAAAGAGCTGCAAGAAGCGGGTTTAGGCTCCATGCGATGGTGCGAGTCACATGCTTCTTTGTTTACCATCCGTTTAGCAAAAAGCCGACTCGTTTAAAATAGCGATATGTAAACGGATGAATTGTTGACTCAAGGAGGGGGGGGGTTCTCTCCCCACCCAGTCTCCATCCTGTTGTCTTCAGTTGCCTCGCCTTGCAAATTGAAGTGGATCTCTGCATCCCTTGGTGATCTCCCAGTAGATCTCTCTGGGTGATGTGAAGCTATCCTCGGTGTAACCTTACACCCATGTCTGGCGTTTTGGATTTCTTAGTTCGGCGGCAACCCGGTGTCCTGTGCCATCGGTCTGGCAGTCCTAGACGTGATCGAAAAAGAGGACCTGCAGGGCAATGCGCTGCGTGTGGGGGGCTACCTGACCAAGCTGCTGGAAAAGCAGAAAGAGAAACACCCGCTTGTGGGGGATATCAGGTAAATGACTGTACAGGCAAGCACACACACACACACACACACACACACACACACACATGCAAACTCACACACACGACTGCATGCACACACCAAGATTTTGGTAAATAGGGAGGGCTGTACAATGCCGATTACATCTAATCTGATGAAAGTATGCACGCGCTGCAGTTTTGACTGCCTCCTTAATAATGCTGAATCATTTTTGTGTAATCCCGAGGGTAAAGTAATCTTGGGACATTACAGGCTAGATTTAGCTTTATGCATTTCCATCGTCACAAAGAACATTGTTAAGTCAGCGATGTAACAACGCTGATGGGAGTATAGTTGTTCATAAATTCCTGAAAAACAGGGAAGGGGGGGTAGTATGTATGTGTGTGTGTGTGTCAGAGGTGACAAGGTATAGCCGTGACGCCATCTTGTCTGTCAGGGGGCGTGGCCTGTTTGTGGGGGTGGAGCTCGTGAGGGACCGGGTGAAACTCACCCCTGCCACCGCCGAAGCCCAAGAAGTCATATACAAGTGAGTTCTTGTGTCTGAACGTGCACTCCCTATATGCTGCTCTGTTTTTGTCAGCATTGTTGCACCTCATGCAGGAGACAAGACGGGACAAGCTCAGATTAGTATGTAACAACTATGTCTTCTCGCTGAACCTTGCTGCCCCACCGTAGGCCATGTTACCTAAATGCTGGAATCCAGCGTCTTCTCTGGCTGTTGTTCAATCTTGCACTAGCTGAAGAGTTAATTTAGACAGTATCATAATACTTATTGTGTTGCAATATTTCTCAGATGTGTATTTTTACAGTTATTGTTTCCTATTAGTGCAGTGTTGCCTTATGACTAGTATCACAGAAACCAGCTTTATCCAAGTGCTTCTCAACATGTTCAAGTTCTTACTACCCAGGCTTAAGTACTGTATAAGAGACAGACGTTCGCATTTTTTCACATCTCCCTTGCCAACTTAGATGTCCCACATTTTATCATCTTGTGGTATTTATTTTTATGATCTACATATGCCAACCCACCGAGTTTAATACCTTCTATGTGCAAACAAACGCGGCTTGTAAAAAAGAAAAATAAATAACTGATTCTCGGTTTGACCATGGTTTTCTCTTCGGTAGCCTGTTATTTTCCTATGAAGTAATATACTTATTGAGAGACCTCAAATTATACCAGCTCAAAATGATCTCACATTTCAGTAAAGACTGGTTTTATTTTTTTTAAATGTATTTAAAGACGCCTAGAATTAGCTAACGAATAAAAGCCAAGCCTAAAATCTTCCAAGTTAGGGGACGGTTATTAAGAAGCGTTTGAGTCGCTCACCACAGCCAATTAAAAAGCCAGACTGAGATGCTAGCAGCTGTTTAGCTCAGTAGGTAAGAACGCCGGCTTTCCTGCCAGAGACCAGGGGTTCAAACCACTGGCTTAGACTCCTGGTGCTATATAAGCTTAACTACACCTCAGATGTACGTGGCTTGGGATAAAGGCGTCTGCCCAGTGAAAGTATAAAATACGTACGGGTGCTACTGAATGGCAAACGATTTTTGTGGGTTTTTTTTGTTTTAACTTCAGGCTGAAGGAAGAGCACGTCCTCCTTAGTGCCGATGGACCTCATCGCAACGTCCTGAAGTTCAAGCCGCCATTGTGTTTCAGCCGGGAGGATGCTGACATGGCGGTGGGGAAAATCGACCACATTCTCACCGGTACCTCTTTCGTTCCCGTGCTCATGTTCTTTTTAGTGCCGTGTGTCACACCCGACTTTTAAAAGGATCAAGACTTACAGTGGCTTTGTTCGGTTATCTGCCACCACATTATTACTAACTTGATGGTGTTTGTGTTTTGTTTCGGTGTTTCCAGACCTGGAGAAGGCGTTAGGCCTGCATTTGCCCGGCATGGAGACCAGAGAGAATGGCAGCAGTAAGAGAAAGGTAACTCTGGTTTATACAGACAATTCAAACGTTTCTTTCCCCAAAACATAACGCGGTGTCATATTTTGGCTAACACTATATTATAACGCTATATAATATATATTAAGCAGCACGGTGGCGCAGTGGTTAGCGTGGTCGCCTTACAGCAAGAAGGTCCTGGGTTTGAGCCCCGGGGTAGTCCAACCTTAGTGGGTCACCCCGGGTCGTCCTGTGTGGAGTCTGTATGTTCTCCCCGTGTCTGCATGGGTTTCCTCTGGGGGCTCCGGTTTCCTCCCACAGTCCAAAGACATGTAGGTCAGGTGAACTGGCTGTACTAAATTGTCCCTAGGAATGAATGTGTGTGTGTGTGTGTGTGTGTGTGTGTGTGTGTGTGTGTGTGTGTGTGTGTGTGTGTGTGTGTGTGTGTGTGTGTGTGTGTGTCAGCCCTGTGATAGCCTGACGGCCTGCCTAGGGTGTCTCCCTGCCTGCCGCCCAATGATTGCTGGGATAGGCTCCAGCATTCCCGTGACCCTGAGAGCAGGATAAGCGGTCAAGATAAATGGCTATATTATAGGAATGTAACAATACTCAAAAGTAAATTCCCGATACAAAAATCGGTGAAGTGAAAAATGAATTGCGATACTCTTTTTATTTTTTTTATCCCCCCCCCCCATTTTTTTATCCCCAATTCATCATCGTCATCATCATCAGCTCTGTAACCTATGGGGGCCATAGGAGCACAGCTGATGCCTCAACGAGTCTCTTCCTCCGTATATGGTGATCGAGTTTGGTTGAGTCATCACTGTGTTCCAGTAGGGGGAGTACCTGGTGGTCCCTGTCTCCTCTCCAGGTATGGATGGCCGTTGGTTCACAGAGGAACTCATCCAGCCTTTAACAGGTTTTTGTTTTTAGTCCTGCTGGGTGTCCACACACCCTCCTCTCAACAACCCAAGGATTGAAGTGGGGGTGCCGGTTTAGTTGCCGATGACCCAGCGGTTGCAGTTTAACGTCGTATCCAGGACCAAGTCCGGCCCCAGTAGTTATGTGGGCTGTGACGTCAAAATCCAACACAATGTTGTCTTTTTATGCCGTGAGAACATGGGATCTGTCTGCATATATCACCGATGTTCATGGAAGCTTTACCTTTGGCTTTGTCTCCAGGTGCCAACCGATGAAAATGGACGTCACCATGAACGAGGAGTGGCACACAGCAAAGAAGGCGTCCAACCAGCCCCTCAGCAAACCAAACGCCTCAAGACATGACGAGCGTTTGTGGTTTTCTGAACTCACCAAGCGTATTGACACTCGCGTTGTCGTCCTCCTACTTTAGGTGTGCGGAGGATTACGGTACATCGTGTACTGAAACAACAGGAATCGTCCAAAATAATCCCAGTTTAATTTGTTTGAACCTTTAACATTCCCGAGCGCATCCGAGTATTTCCGAGGTGATAAGCTGGTCCGAATGCTGTAAATGAAAATTACTTTATTCTGCAACCTGAACGGGGTTGTTATCTTATATATTTTATACATAATTCAGATAAGACTTTCATGTTTTAGCAACTGAAGGAAGTAGCGTTTGCTCACGCGGAATACATTTTTAATAAACTAAGTGAAACACATTGTAATGACAATATACATTTAGATGAAATGGCTCTTTTAGGGAAGTTTGAAATCATCACATTGTGTAGCCCTCCTGGTAGAAAGCAGGCTAACAATTCGTCACAAAGTGACAACCATGTATTGTTTTTCTTTGTAATGAGGTTGAAAAATGATTTCAGACAATTGATGAAAGCAAGCGAAATCTCAAGCAAGTACGGGGCAATAAAATAATGTAAGACTGCTTTGTTGTTGTCGCTCGAGCTCAAAGAGAAACTCGGTGTGTCCCTCATATGAATGTGTTGAATTTTTTTTTCTTGGATTCCCCCCCCCCCCTTTTTCTCCCCAATTGTACTTGGCTAAGTACCCCACTCTTCCGAGCCGTCCCGGTCGCTGCTCCACCCCCTCTGTCGATCCGGGGAGGGCTGCAGACTACCACATGCCTCCTGCGATACATGTGGAGTCGCCAGCCGCTTCTTTTCACCTGACAGTGAGGAGTTTCACCAGGGGGACGTAGCGCGTGGGAGGATCACGCTATTCCCCAGTTCCCCCTCCCCCCTGAACAGGCGCCCCGACTGACCAGAGGAGGCGCTAGTGCAGCGACCAGGACACATACCCATATCCAGCTTCCCACCTACAGACACGGCCAATTGTGTCTGTAGGGACACCTGACCAAGCCGGAGGTAACACAGGGATTCGAAACGCCAATCCCCGTGTTGGTAGGCAATGCAATAAACCGCTATGCTACCCAGATGCCCCCAGAAGAATGTGTTGACTTTAAAAGATGTGCGTGGGTCTTCCTAAGTGCCTACCAAGGGTCTCTCCACCACTGAAGTAACATCTAAACATCGGTTAAATCACATCGCACTAATGATAATAATGGGATACGTCACTGATTCTTGCAGACGGGTGTTGAACCCCGGGGGCCCACGGCTGAGGGCCTGTGCCATTGAGAAGGGGCACAAGTAGTGATGTCACTGAGTTTATTGTACTGCTGAGGATGCTCACTTCCAAGTCCATCCATCCATTATCCAAACTGCTCATCCTTTCTCAGGGTCGTGGGGATGCTGGAGCCTATCCCAGCAGTCTTGGACGGCATGCGGGAAGACACCCCGGACAGGCCGCCAGGCCATCACAGGTTCCACACACACACATTCACACCTAGGGCCAATTTAGTCGGCCGATTCACCTGACCTACATGTCTTTGTAGGTCAGGTGGGAGGAAACCGGAGCACCCGGAGGAAACCCACACAGACACAGGGAGAACATGCAAACTCCAGAGGACGACCCCCAAGGTTGGACTACCCCGAGGCTCGAACCCAGGACCTTCTTGCTGTGAAGCGACCGCACTAACCACTGCGCCACCGTGCCGCCTTCACTTACAAGTGAATGCATTAAGTCGCCGTTTGCTCACACTCAGTCTTTTCATTTAAAAAAAAAAGCATCATTACTCCAAACGACCACAACGAACGAGAAGAATGAACAACGTGACTGATTCGTCTCTCTTAAGCGCTACGTGATGCAACCCGTAATCATGGCCCTGGCCTAAATCATTTGGATTTAAACAAACAGTCAAAATACAGGCAGGCAAAACGTGCAGAAGGCAGCCCTGCATTTCAAACTGTCTGTCAAAGTAGAACGTATTGTAACGCAATGCTGGGAGAAGCCAAGTCTGTAATTCAGCCAATCAAATGAGTGTGTCCTTAATGACCTACCCCAAAAAAAGACATGTCTACACGAGAAAGAACATGCCAGATTTTTCTATGTCAACAATACTTAAGATACAGTTGGCAAAGTGGTTCAGTCAGATGGATCCACGATGGGGATAATTCGAATACTTTATTGGATTTGAAAGCTAAACAGATTTTTCAAACACAAAATGATGCAAGCTGTTCACCATCTTACTCCATCCTGCCTTAATCCGACAGAGGATTCGTGTCTTTTTCCTTACTGCTGGCTAAGAGATCCCTCACCGGTGCTTCCAAGTTCCTCACAAGGTGGCAGGTCCATCTTATTGTGCAGAGGGACCGCGGCTAAACTAGCATTGTTTTAGGAACTTCTGCTCTTGTGACAGAAGGCACTTCACAATGACATGACTGCATGACATTAGTGCCATGCAGTCATTGGGTGCAGTATGGGTGACCTTAGGACAAAATGAACCCCCTTACCCTGATGGTTTTAGTGCCATAACACCAGGTGCTCTGCCGATTGTGGTACCCAGACCTACATGCAGCAGACAGTTGTCCTAAATATTAATAATTTTACAGAGAGACGGAAGGTTTCCTGTCACAGTCCAAAGTGAACTGGGGTCTCTAAATCGCCCATAGGTGTGTGTGAATGGTGTGTGAGTGACTGTGTGTCGACCCTGCAGCGGACTGGTTACCTGCCCAAGGTGTCTTCCTGCCTTGCATTCAGTGCCTGTTGGGACAGACTAGAGTTTGTCCCAACAGACTGAACAGATTAAGCAGTTATAGATAATGGATGGATGGATGGAGGACCCCACCTTGTGGAGATTTCGGCAAATTACATTTAATATGAACTTGGAAACTGCAGATGCTCAACTAGAGACTGACTACACCTTAGGAGGAAATACACTAAGCGCTGTTTGAATTTATATTCACATTTCTCCAATTTTTGTCGAAATTGCTGCATCAAAATGTATGCAAATGGGTTCAAAAATTATACTGACGTACGTGTTAACAGTTTTTACAAGCATGGCTATTACAAGAGAGTTTGGAAAGAACATTTATTTCACTTCCTTATACAAAAAGATAATAGCTACAGGGTGAAGGTGTTTCCAAAGATTTTTTTTTAACAAAATACAACTTAATTGCATCTAAACCCCATGACCCCATCATGTAATCGTTTAAGAGAGCTTTACTCTTATATGATTAGACTGTTTGCAAATGAGTGTGAGGCAACCTCCTCTCCTCAGCTCTTCTACTATTCAAAAGGCTGTGAGACAGAGTTGTGCTGTGTGGCACTTGATAGATGGTGTTACGCTATACAGAATTTACAAGAAAATAAAACTTACCAGCAGACTACCTGGGTGTAAGTAATACTAATATTTGTAATGTGATGCTACACAGGCGTCAGCATTTGGGCTTTAGTATGGTTTCAAAGCAGCAGGACTATTTTTCCGAATACTGCAGCAAGCTCAGAATAACGTGGTCAATGCTCATATGGTATATGGAGTATAGATTCTTAACAGAGCAAAAGTAGTAACCCAACCTCACTTAAAAGTCTGCAGGGGATCATCTGCTGGTCCCTTGCAGTTGAAAAGGAGAAGAGAAAAAGAGAGGAATGCCCCAGTACACTGAGGCCTAGCCCACCCTGCGCTCAAGATAACATCCAGGTTACATTTCTTTTTCATGGTCAGTGCTTTCAGTCAGTGTTGTTGATTTCATTGAAGCTCGAGTCCATCTGATTTTTTTGGTGTGAACCGCTGTTAGCCCCTACCCACCCCCAATAAAATGAATTCTCTCCTTTCAAGGTCCTTTGCTTATCCAGATCATCTGTCAGTGATGGGTTTGTGATCCATTTGTGACCTTATCCCATGAGGTAGCCTCTGAAAAGAGAAGAGAATTTAAGATCCTTATACACAAAAAAGATCCAACTGCAAAAACTTAGCATTTCCTAATGCTTATCAACAATATACAGTAGCCACACACAACAAGTGATTGTTACTTTCAATTACAACTGCATGGACTCAATATTTGGGCAGTGGATAAATAAAGTGACAGGGTATTAAATATAAAACTATCAAAGCATTTATCTAAGGTCAGAGTTGGGGTTCACCCTCCATGTAACGATGGGTGCATCATGCAGCACCGTTCATACAACAGTACTTCTCAGGTAGCCTAGTGAGCCGCACCAATCTCGCCACTGGATCACATTGATCTTTACCCAAGACAGGGTCAGGCCTCCCTCTTACTGAGGCCAACTTTTAAAAAGGCGATCATGCCCCAAAAGTAGACGGTCCAGTCACAGCTTTAGAGGATAATCATCAGGGCCTGTACTGTATACTGGAAAAGTGATGGCAGCACAGACAAAGTGATAAATCTAACTATGTGGAGTGACTTCCATGACATAACATGACACTTTTTTTATTATTAGTTTGATATACTTTATTAATCCCCGTGGGCAAATTCTGCTCTGCATTTCACCCATCTTAGCTGTGAAGCTAGAAGCAGTGGGCAGCAGCTGTGCAGCGCCTGGGGACCAACTTCAGTTCATCTTGCCATATTCTGATTCTGATAAACCCCAACATGCATGTCTTTCTGATGGTGGGGGAAACCGGAGCACCTGGAGAAAACCCACCGCAGACACGGGGAGAACATGCAAACTCCACACAGAGGACGACCCCAAGGTTGGACAACACCGGGCTTCGAACCCAGGACCCTCTTGCTGTGAGGCAACAGTGCTAACCACTGCGCCACCGTGTCACCTGTTCTACTATATGGTTTCCTTGACACAACTTCCTACCATTGACTGCTGCTGTTGTCATTTGGAATGTTTCATGTATACGGATTGGTCTCAAAAGATGTTATTGGACTGTCAACTTTTGGCACCGAGCGGCCTTTTTGAAGTCTTCTCCAATGAGAAGGAGACAATACCAAATATCTGTCAGTCAAAGATCAATAAAAGATAGAGTGAGACTGCTGTGGCTCACCAGGCTACTATTTAAGTTCTCTCCCCATGTAAACCATAAGTTAAAATGAATAAGCGCAATTTATAACATACACTTGGTGTCATCACTTCTCATACTCAATTTTCCTCAAAAAAATTTATACTTAGTGCCATGTAAGCATTTTGGTTTGCATATGCCTATTACACATGTAAACACACACACACACACACACTTATCCTTAGTTTTTGAATGTAGGGGCTTAGTTTGACAGACCAATATTGGAAAGTGTTGACAGAAATGTTAAATACAGAGATAGCCTTTGTTTTTTATGGCCCAAGACCTACCGCTTTTGATGGACAACATAAGGAAGACTTACGGCAGCTTCATGCGCATGAACACCCTGGCCATGAAGAAGCTCAGAAGCACGCTGACAAATCCAATGAAAAGCAACAGGAAGCGGTTGAGTTTAGGAATGTTTGGTGCGTTGGAGCGATCCAGGATTATAAAGCCAAGGCCTCCCATTGTGAATAGAAAACTGGATGCTAGCCCCTCCATAATGTACTGGCCATTTACTCTGGAAGAGACGGGATTACATTAGGAATGCTTTTACTAGTGTGTCTTATGCCTCTTACTCATCACAATAATGTAAGATGATTAACATCAATAGGAACACTGTCTGTTATGCACAATGTGTTATGAAGGTCTTTAAAGACAACTCCATCTCTTTAAATGTGACACATGGGTTGTGATCAGCACACCTGTATGCCAAAAAGGCGACTGGTCGCTGGTGTCCGTGCTCATCGGTCATGGAACCTACGCTTGGTGGTTCAACAATGACATCGTAGATGATGCCTGCAGAAAAGCATAAAGTCAAGTTAAGTTGATTCTAGTAAAGTAAAGCATCTATTCACCGAGGCAAACATTGGAAACTGAAAACAGCAAGTTATAAACTTGATTGTTTTTTTATTGTGTGTTTACCAAGGTAAACACTTGCTCTTGATCAATTCTATTTATAGCATTCAGTTATAATTTATTCACTATTTTAAGACTTACCTTCAATTTTAATTATTGAACTTGTTCATTTTCTCTATCCCATGGTTTGTGTTATATTTTATCATTAGCTACTTTTTCTCTGTGCACTTAAACAAACGTAAAGTACATCGCATTGTTTTTTAACGTAGGAAATTAGCTCTATAAATAAAATATTGATTGATTGGTTGGTTGACTGATCGTAGAAATGATAAATTCCGGTGGGCACACCCACAGCAACGCAGGACAAAGGGGGTTCCTCGTTTAATTAACACCCACACCTGGCAATTTGGTCGAGATTTAATCAATTTAAATTTAACAGTGGTTGGAGGTCGTATACTCAGACTATCCTCTCGCAAGCGTTCACTAATGAGGTAACGTATGACAATTCATCAATAACTGCAGCATAAGCCAATACAAACCATATTATGAAATGAAAAGCAATGCCTGCTGGTTGTTTTAACGTTACTGACCAAACAGATGATAACCTAACTAAACTAGCATAGATCCTGTGCTTTTTTGCATGGTGTGTCAATTCACCTCCAGTGATAAGAAAGTAGGATACGATGACGATTGCGTAAACCGTCATCGCCGACGGCATATGCAGCCACGATGGTTTCTTCAGCTTAATGTTGGGACACTCCAACACTGCAAACGGCAACCCGTATAAAGTCTCCATGATTTAGCCAAATTGTGATGAATCCCTCCACTGCAGCAGTATCAGATGGGGGATCCGTCCCGTCTGCGCCGCAGCTATTGTTGACGTGTCCCGGAAGGAAAAGGTCCTCCTCTGTGTAAAGGTTTAAAGGGTAAAATGAGAGTCTAGCGAGGAATGTCTTCGTGCGAACATGAATCAAATTGACCTATCAATTTTAAGTCGATAAATCTATGGGCATCTGTTAAATGAACCTTAAATAATGTAACGGTTTTTTTTTGTTTTAGGTTTTTGTCTGTCGGGATTTGGAGTGATGACGTAGTTAAAAAGCGACGCCGACACGGCGAACGACAACTTCCTTAACATGAAAAAAAAAAACTTAACGTTTAACAAAAAATTGTGCTTAAAACTCCCGGCTTCCCGTTTTTTATATATCACCCTGTTTTTATCGTGCCCATTTAATTTTCTTGTTATATTAAACTATCCAATTATTTCATCTTACTGAATATCGTGTCACAATGGCACATTAGCTGTAATGGCATGACAGTATGCGATTTTATTCTAATAAAGCTTGTTGGGAATGAAAGAAGAAAGTCCAACCATAAAAAATTCAACATTTTTGTGTATGATTTGCGTTTTACCGTCTTTGAGCCCATTTATTTCATCAAAACATGTTTGTCTGGTGGGATTGTATTGCTTGTTGGCAAGGCTGGTTGAGATTTAGAATCGATATGAAACTAGATTTCTGGACACACTTAACGGCGAAGCATATTTTGTCCATCCAGGAAAGCTTTTGACTTTAAAATACTCCCAGCTCATGTTTCATGAAAAAACAAACCTTCCAAACGGCTCACTGACATCTTTGTTGCAACTTTTAGGCATACATACTCAAGCCATTCTTGCATTCAAGTTAATCTAGTGCCGGTCCAAATTCGTAGTATGCTATTCTTAATTTTTGATAATTGTCACGAATGAATTTATCCTCAAAATGGTTAAATTTGTAAATTTATGCACAATAAAATCTATAAAATAAATCAGTCAGATATGATCCAAAATAGACTGAGGTAACGAAAGTAATGATTGCTTGAGAATGTATTGTTCTGTGAAGATGTGCTTGTAAAGACTAAACATGAGGTATTCAAAGACAGACAAGTCAAGGATTTTTTCTTTTTTTACATTTCTTTTATTGTAGCAATAGAAACAATTTATTTAGATTTCTGGCTCTGTGCCTGTGCCTTGAGCACCTTGACGACGATCTTCTGCTCCTCAATCAGGAAAGCACGCTTGATCCTAAAAGATAAAAACACAAATTGACAATTGAGTATAAAAACTGCTGCTAAGGGCCATCAACCCAACTGAAACTGTTTACAATGGATCTGTGCCACCATTCTGCAGAGTAAATAAATAAACTGGATCAAGAGAGTTGGTCAGTAGGGCCCCAAGTAATTATTTCCAATTATCTCTTGTATTTTCTTAGTTTTGGTGTTTTTTGTGATGCTGGACAGATTTTTTCCTTTATCCCGAACAACCCAAATGTATTTACTGATGTATGCAAACTGATGCATACACTCACGTGCACAAAGGTTAACAGAAGTGCAACAGGGTTTCATCAAGGAAGAGCAACAAATAGTCAAAGTACTTAGAACTCCTAATACTTATATTTAAGATTTGTAATCTCCCCTAAATCTCCCAAATTCTGCCCAATTCCATTTTTATCTGAAATCTTTTAAATGTTCATGATTCTGTCGGTATTTTCCACATCTCGGATATCAGCGGCCTAGTTCAGTCATCATCCCCAGATTATATTGTATTGTTGCCAGCAGTACACAATAGCCTCCTTTTAAGAGGATTTCAGGTGCATTCCAAAGTTTTCTCAACATTCTCGTTTTCTCTCATCTTACAGATGAGGGAGAAACTTTGACACAAGTGGAAGAAGATAGTTAGGGAAAAGTAAAAGTTGAGACCATTTGAGGCCATTTATGCACTTACTATGGGCTAAAATGGAATTGGGCAACTTCCAAGGCCACAATAAAAGCGCAACTCAACCTTCTGCTTCTTTCCCTCAAATGAGAAAAACTCAAGATACACTGATACACTTAAAGATACGCCTGCTTTAAGTCCTAAAAAAATCAAAATGTATAAAAAAGCCACTATAAAGCACAACAACAGTACCCCAAAAGGACTTAATTAGGATTTCTTGGCCCTCAATAGTGCGGCAATTATAGCCGCATTTGCCAGCAGGGGCTACACTTGCAACACATGCATGTTGACCAGTTCCTTCCTGTTCACAAGATTTAACTCTGTAGACTGCTCATGACATAACTGCTAGGTAATCTGTATAAATCCTTATTAATGTGAAAGCTAGACAACGTGCCAAAACAGAGCCACATCCCCCTACACAGAGGTAAGCAGATAAGGAAATTGGAGGATACATCTGGGTGTGATTTTGATTCCTTTTCAGAACAGGAAAAAGTTACAATGGGTTTGCACACAATTGATAGAACGTTTGTGCAGAATGGATTTGAATTCTAATTTCTGCTGGGACTTTAAGCGACGTCTTATCTCCTCTGCAGACAACATGGTGGCAAAGCTATCCATTTCATGGTCGCCAAGATTTCCAACTCACTGAGGAAAGGAGAGATTTATAGGTAAGCAGTTTCATTGAAGGAACATTCTCTTACCTGTCACGCACACACTTGGCACACATGGAGCCACCATAAGCCCTGCTGACATGCTTCTTGGTCTTGGAAAGCCTCATCAGAACCTGAGGTCTAACGGCCCGGATCTACAAGGCAAAAACAGACCCACGATGAGAATAAAGGGGATTTCATCCCATAAGAATAAGGACATAGTTACAGGCATTGGCATACAATGTTACATTGTATATTCAATAAAACAGAACATATATAAATGTATTATTAGGGCTGGGCAATATATATCAATATCGTGATATGAGACTAGATATCGTCTGGGATTTTGGACATCATAATATTGTGATATGGCATAAGTGTTGTCTTTTCCTGGTTTTAGAGGCTGCATTACGGTAAAGTGGTGAAATTTTCTGAACTTACCAGACTGTTTTCGCTGTTGCATTAATTCCCTTTACCAACTTAGTTATTACTGAGACATTGCTAATAGAAAATCTGATTGTGTAAATGTTTTGTGAAAGCATCAATAGTCATCCCCACAATATCGACAGAGGATCAAAAAATGACTGCTGGGATAGGCTCCAGCATCTCCGCGACCCTGAGAGCAGGATAAGCGGTTTGGATAATGGCTCGATGGATGGTCCAAAAATATTGTGATATTTGATTTTGTCCATATGGCCCAACCCTAGTATTAATACTTCCGTACACATCACAAAAGCAATAGTTTCAAGTGCAACCATCACATGTAAACACATCCTTCAAATTGTTAGCTAAGAGCAGCAAAAGTGATTTTGCAGCAAAAATTAACTCTAACTCTGGTTATTCTGACATTTTTACAGATTGATGGCTGTCAATTGAGGTAAGCACCTTACTCATGTGTTCGGGTGCAAGTTTCTGTGTTTTTGTTTTTAATCAAGAGGACTGAAAACAATCCACAGCACTTCAAAAAAAAAGAAAGTAATGAATTCAGTTTGTACAGTTACTGTCAAAACATCAGATCTCAATCCTCCAATGGGAAAAGTACAGTTGCGCATTCTCAGTTAGATTATAAAAACATACAAGAGCGGCTACGCTATGTTTAGAGATAAAGAACTTTGCTTACTCCACGCAACCTCCCTGGGCAGATGCCGCATGCTGACTTGGGGGCCTTGCCAGTCTTCTTGGTGTACAGGTACACAATACGGTTACCAGGTGTCCGGGACCTGGAGACAAACACACGTATAATTAGGGATATTGTGCGAAAAGCAATCATTTACAGCTACTGGCATATCCAGTCTTTATTTCTGATGCAAGCAAAGCTTATTCGACTGGCAACCGGCCGTCCTTGATCAAGTCAGACGCAGTTACTTACAGCCTGGTTTTGTTGGAGGCGGTATTGTAGGACAACCTACGGCGGTAAGTCAGGCGCTGCACCATCTTGAACCTGAAATGTTAAAAACCGTTCAACGTTAGACAAGCTACTTTCAGAGAAATCATGGGGCCCTACCGGCGGTATCCATCTTTCCCAGAAGCATACACAACAGAGCAAAACAGGAGCCGCGAATTGCTGTTTCGACAACACATACTCCTAAATTCGGCGGGTGATGGCTTAATAGTGTCTACTAACAGAAATATAACAAACATTTGCTTCGAAAATTTGGGTTTAAGTTAGAATGACAGCAGATGCAAATCGCCGTGTATTACATTTGGGATAATAGCATAACCTCGTCGCCGAAGAGCAGCAATAGAATAGAAAGCCACTTTATTTGTCACTGTACAGTTGTTTGGTTACAATGACATTTGTTCACAGCATTTAACCCATCCTTATGCTAGGAGCAGTGGGCAGCTACAGCGCCCGGGGAGCAAATCAAGCTCTTCTTTCCATTGCCTTGGTCAGGGGCACAATCTTAACAGTACCGTCACTGGAATAACGTGCACTGACGAGATATTTACATTAAAACAAAACAGAAATGTTTTTTAATCATATCCATTCAAAACTAATGATTATTTTGCTTCTGAAATAATAGATTGCAACGGATTTTAGTTACGTTCCCTTTTCCGATTAATTTGAGGCAGCCATACCTGCTATTGCGGTAACCGGAAGAGGAAGTTCATTTGCGTGGGTCAAAGTTAAAGGTCCTCCATGCTGGCTAGTGTTTAAACTGCCGAATAGAGTTCCGCCCTGTGCTGTTGCAATATTACAATTTCATTTAGCATATGCTTTTATCCGAAGCGACGTACTGTCTGAGAGTACCGCGTTAGAAAATAGTATTGCGTTAGAAAATAAAAAATATTTATACTAAGCAAAATAAAACGCTCGTCAAACAGAATAATCGATTTCGATAAGGTTAATTTCCCACTAACCCATACGACTCCGTGAAATAGTTTCAATTGCACAACTCTTTATAAGTATGTCAAAGCTACAATTCCGTCCTGTTTCATGATTTTTAAAACTCTTTTATCCAAGACCTGGAACCCTAAACCGGATGTTTTTTCTTTCAAAAGCTGAGCGCTGCAAAGAAACTGCAGTTAGAAAGATTGCCCGTTAGATGGCAGAAAACACTCCTTTTCATAAAGGGAGCCATACGTTCTCCAATCTTTCTCACACAGCCTCCCTGCCTAACTACCGATTTGGGAACATGTAATTCTCATACATTTTCAGCAGCTACGATTATAACCATTAGGGTAGTAAGTAGGGAGACCGCTGTTCAACCGCACCACCGAGATTCGAGTGTCTGTGGTGTAAAAAGTTGCCCTGCCGAAGTACCCTTGAGCAAGACATAACGCGTCTGTCTTCTGCCTGCTCCAGGATCACTGTGTCGGTGAACTCTGAGAGAGAAGGTTGAGTTTAAGTGGTGTGTGTGTGTGTGTGTGTGTGTGTGTGTGTGTGTGTGTGGGTGTGTGTGTGTGTGTGGGTGTGTGTGTTGGGGAGGCCCTTCTGCGAATCAATAAAGTGTTCTAATTTTCTCACATTTCTAATGACAGAGACAGCACACGTACATGTATAGGCCCACACGCAAGCTTGATCTTTTTTTATTTGATTTTTTTACTCTTTTTGATTTACATATTGTAAATCATTGAAGTTCAGTGGAAGTGTCGTGGTTCACAGGGCTAACAGACGATGTCGAATAAGTCGCACGCTGTAATATTCTGTAATATTGTAATATTAAAAGTAAAAACTAATATTCCTTCTGCAGACATAACTTCTAGTATTACATAAACAGAAACACAATAAATATCAAATTTGGCACTGGAAGATGGCAACAACAACAACAAAAAGTCTTCCTAACCTACTATTACTGATGGTCAATGGTGCAATTAATGGAGTTTAAAGACAAAAGGAATAGAAAATAGAAGTACTTTTTTTGAGGAGGGGAGACAATTTAAAACGGCTGTTATTTAGTCCCTCTAAAACATGTAGTATGTTTTAAGCTAAACTGTTGTCACTTTTGTAGAACTATAACGCATTTTAGATTCATCTTATAAGGTTAGGGTCATTTTATAAGTGGTAGATAGCATTTTGCAACAAATATTGCTGCAAAAGCTATTCTTTTTTTGTATCTGAGGTATACTGCTGCTCTGAAAGCCACAAAAGAGCCAGCCTATTATCAGCTTTTGAAATGATAAGATGCATTGCTCAATTTAAATCCTTTGCAGCAACTTGAGGTATACATAAAACGCATGCAGACAAACACCATATATACGCTGAGTAATCCCGGCCCACCGCTCGTCGCTGTAAACATGAGAGTCAGGGCTCAAAATGGCTCCCCGTCAAAGAAATGCTGTGTCACAAACACACATTTGCCAAGTTCAGCCAACAGATGGTGAGCTTGGCATCCTTTTAGACTTGCCTGGCAAAAGCGAAGGTAAGGGAGGGGCACCGCACATTTTCAATACTGGCACATTATTCCAAGTCTGTTGAATAATGAAAGGCAGTGAGCCGATCTGTTACTTATTAAAGTATTTGTCACTGAAGTTACAGGTGTTTAGTCACATAATGTGAATCACATTTGCAAACGAGTCACTAAACTACCCGAAATCTAGTTTTGAGTTGTTTTTATCAAACATGTTTATAATACTAATGTTGCCGTCTGGTTCTGTAGAAAACAGCGAACCATTTCTGTTATGTGGGAGCTGTAGGTCTGTATTTATGAAAAATAAGACGTAGGCATGTTTAATTTCTTACAAAACTTGTTTCGTATGATGAATTACATTGTGTGCAAAATAGCAGTCCATCAAACAAGGCCACCCCTTAGGCCCGTCTGAGTCATTTTTAAACCTATAAAGTGGCAAGATAGACCAGTTGAAATACCGCGAATTTTCTTTGTGTCATCTTAATGGATAACAATTGTATGAACACAGACATATTGAACAGAGGCGGAACCATCGTCCCTCCATGCACTCGTGCACACACGCGCAAAACATACACAGACACACACAGCTTGTTTACTTTTACCAATGGTAAGACTACTAGTGACCTCTAGAGGTTGAAACACATACCTTAAGAGACTGATTTGATTAAGGCCAGATGTGACAGGGTCTCGGATTAACCCGCTTCTTCTGGCCGGCCACAGCTTTAGCACAAGAGTTGCTTTAAACAAAGGCTCTCGAGAAGATGTGCACTACATGTGCAAGGGATACGAAAGAACGTGCACATACTCGCAAACGTGCTACATATGCTTGCATGCACACACACACACACACGCGCGCACACACACACACACATGTCCAAAAACAAATCCAGCCATCTGCAGCCAGTCTGTCTTAATCTTGTCAAATGCAATTATGCTAAAAGATAGCCTCGAAACAAGAGTGTTCCACATACATTTCAACCCACCAAAATATCTAGTATATAAACTCATGATGTGCACATAATCTGAGTATGACGTTTGATTTATTGAAAGGCCGTCTGACTTTACTCGTCATATCTCGCTGATCCCCTGACCCACTCAGGCCCACCGTCTTAATCAGTCCTGACTGGTTAAAGATGCACCATATCACCTTAAGTGCACTTGATTATGCAAGCCCCTCCGGCCCCCCTCGCCACGTCTCCTTGGGCCCCGTGTAATCTGCCGAGATTTAAACCTGCTGCTCCTGTTTAATAAATCCACGGCGATTAAAATAGGATTACAGCTCTGCTTTCGCCTTCTTAATGACATCAGCGCATGAAACATTTTTCAACTTTCCTTTTTTTTTTTTTTGTCAGGTTTTTTTTTTTGGATTTCACCCAGCCTGATTCATTTCTCTCTCCCACTTTGTCATAGCCAGACAGGCAATGATTTTCAACTTCTTCCCCCCAAAAACCTGATCCCTCTGTGGCCTAGCAGGTCAGCCCATCTGTGGGGTTGCTGACACAGGGATTAACCTCATAATGCAGTGCACATCCTGTATCAATGCTTTCCTCCCTCACATCAGAGTTCTCAATAACAGTCGATACAAAAAGTCTACACCCCCCACCTGTTAAAATGGCAGGTTTTTGTGATGTGAAAAAGGAAACTAAGATAAATCATGTCAGAACTTTTTCCACCTTTACTGTAAAAAAAAATAAAAACTTACTATAGCCTGGTTGCATAAGTGTGCAGGGCCCTAAATGAATGCTTTGTTGAAGCACCTTTTTGATTTTATTACAGTACTCAGTCTTTTTGGGTAAGAGTCTGTCAGTTTGGCACATCTTGACCTGGCAATATTTTCCAACTCTTCCTTGCAAAAAAAACCATTCTACTAGATCTGTCAAACTGTGAGGGCATCTCCTGTGCACAGCCCTCCTCAGGTCACCGCACAGATTTTCGGTTGGATTTAGGTCTGGGCTCTGGCTGGGCCTTTCCAAAATGTTGATCTTTTGGTGAAGCCACTCCTTTGTTGATGTGGATGTATGCTTCTGGTCATTGTCATGCTGGAAGGTAAAATTCCTCTTCAGCGGGGCATCTGGGTGGCGTGGCAGTATATTCCGTTGCCTACTAACACGGGCATCGCCGGTTCGAATCCCCTTGTTACCTCCGGCTTGGTGCGGCGTCCCTACAGACACAATTAGCCGTGTCTGTGGGTGGGAAGCCAGGTGTGGGTATGTGTCCTGGTCACTGCACTAGCGGTCAGTCGGGGTGCCTGTTCGGGGGGAGGGGTAACTGGGGGGAATAGCGTGGTCCTCCCATGCACTACGTCCCCCTGGTGAAAAGAAGCGGCTGGCGGCTCCACAAGTATCGAAGGAGGCATATGGTAGTCTGCAGTCCTCCCCGGAACAGCAGAGGGGGTGAAGCAGCAACTGGGACAGCTCAGAAGAGTGGGGTAATTGGATGGGTACAATTAGGGAGAAAAATACCCCCCCCCCCGAAAAACATTTCTCTTCAGCTTTCTTGCAGACACCTGAAGGTTTTGCTCCAAAATCGACTGGTGTGTGGAGCTATTCATGACTCCTTCCACCTTGACTAAAGCCCCAGTTCTAGCTAAAGAAAAGCAGCCCCAAAGCACGATGGTGCCTCCACTATGCTTCACTGTGGGTATGGGGCTCTTTTGGTGATGTGCTGTGTTGTTTTTGGGGCCAAACATACCTTTTGGAACTATTGCCAAAAAGTTGAACCTTGGTCTCATCAGACCACGACAAATTTTTCCACATGGTTTTGGGAGACTGGCTGTATCTTTTTGCAAAATTTAGCCTGGCTTGGATCCATCCATGATCTGAACCGCTTATCCTGCTCTCAGGGTCACGGTGATGCTGGAGTGAAGATCCTTCCATCTTGCCACATAGCCCAGACATATATGAAGAATATGGGAGATTGCTGTCCTATGGAGGGAGCAACCAGTACTTGCCTGAAACTCCTGCAGCTCCTCTAATGTTGCCGTAGGCCTCTTGGCAGCCTCCCTGGCTCGTTTTGTCCTTGTCCTCTCATCAATTTTGGAGGGACGTCCTGTTCTTGGTAACGTCACTGTTGTGCTATATTTTCTCCACTTGCTGATGATCGTCTTCACTGTGTTTCATGGTATATGTAATGTCTTGGAAATACTTGTATACCCCTCTCCTGATCGATGCCTTTCAACAGTGCTTTGTAAGCTCTTTGTGGACCATGGCTTTTGCAGTTGGATGCAGCCAAGAAGATGTCCGGAAAATCCCACAGGAACAGCTGAACTTTACTTGGGCTTAATTTCAGTCACTGTAATTGATGGCAGGTATATACTAACTACTATTTAACATGAGTGTGAATGTGAATGATTAATTCTGAACACAGCCACATCCCCAACTATGAAAGTGTGTGCACACTTAATGCAAGCAGGTTATTGTGAACTTTGTAATATTCTTTCCCCACAATGTTCCTGATTGCTTTTGTGTTGTTTTTATACAATTAAAAAAAAAAAAGTTGAAACAGTTCTGACATGATTTATCTTGGTTTCGTGAAGCCGTGAAATATGCATCATCATGTTTGGCAACCCGAGGCCGGCAGGTCGCACCACGAGGCCGCCAGGACACAGCTGCTGCTCTGTTTCTAGCATGGACCTCATGTATTGTGAAATGAGGGATGTGGGAACTGAAAACACAAGCTGCTAGCATGCATGGTCCCCCAAGGGTTTATGCAGTCCTATAATAAAGGAAAATATATTTCATATAATTTCCTCTACACTCATGAGCCAAGCGAAAATAAAATGTTCATGGTATGAATTTATATGACAAAACTATAACTTTGTGTGTGTGTGTGTGTGTTTTGACTTGGACCTTTGTCTAGCATAAGTTGCTAGACAATGCCGAGTGAGGAATGCATCAAATTTTGATCTATTGATTCAACCAACTCGTTAAAAAGGATTCATTTTCTTGTAAAGTACACCCTGGGAAATATAGATTCTGTGGGTGGTCGTTGTCACATGATGTTATTTTTCAGAGAAAAGTGCTCAGCAAGGCTATGTGCACCGTGAACACACCAAACTGTCCCCTAAAGTTGATATTTCGGTTGCTCCCTTTAGGACAGGGGTTTGAATTGCCGATATTAAAGAGCAATTGCTATAAAAACTCCCGTAGACCTCATGCAATGACCTTGCTTAATTTGGTGTCAGTGTGAAGTTTTGCATGAGGCAGGAAGTTGCACATTCTCTTTGCACTTGCTTTGATATCTGTTACACCTCAGTCTCCCACCCCTGTGTTGAATCGCAAATTGATTCTTACCAACGTTATCGTGTTTTCTGCTAATGATCGTTAGCTGTGGGTGCATGATGTTTTTATGCTTCGTACTAGCTTGCTGCTGCAAGACAAGTTTCCCACGAAGGGACAACGAAGTTACTGAAGTGCAGTGAAGCCTTGAAACGGCTTTCAGAAACAGGAAACTCCCTGGCCAAAACAGAGTTCATGCTCAGTTGTATCTCAGTATTGAAGCGGCGGAGGAGGCATGGCTACTAGAACAGTTACCACTGTTGCGGAAAAGTAGATTTTATTTTTCATATTTTTCCCCCCTTTTTCTCCCCAATTGTACCCGGCCAATTACCCTATTGGAGTTACCAGCCGCTTCTTTTCACCTGACAGTGAAGAGTTTCAACAGGGGGTCATAGCACTTGGGAGGATCACGCTATTCCCCCCCAGTTGCCCCCCCGAGCGACCAGGACACATACCCACATCCGGCTTCCCACCCGCAGACATGGCCAATTGTGTCTGTAGGGACGCCCGACCAAGCCGGAGGCAACATGGGGATATGAACCAGCGATCCCGTTGTTGGTAGGCAACGGAATAGACCACCACGCTACCTGGACGCCCCTGTGAAAAAGTAGATTTGCTTGTGACTTTCGGTGTTGGTATGTTTTCTGCAATCATTTCCGGTGTGTCCCCGACCGCTAATACGTGAAAATTGCTTGCTAGCAAGTCTACAGTTTAGCAACTGGGTTGGCGGATAAGTCAGCACTTTCATTTAATTGCACTATTCAAATTCAGTGTGACACTGTTGTCACTGTGTTTACATGGCCTGGACATGACTTTCACTCTCTGTGCCCGTCTCTAATCAGGTCCAGTGCTTAGTGATGGGACCTATCTGTGGATTACCACTCCGTAATCCTTTTAGGGGGCACTGTTGAAATGAATATTCCCATCCGCCCCAGGTTCAACCCTAAACGGCGTTGTCCACGTTCACACCAAAATGTCTTGCCTCCATCTTGTGATGCCATACCTCAGACAGCAAAATAACGACGTGCCGTCTCCAACTCTCATTGGTGCTAAGGCCCATTTCATACTACCAGCAGCACTTTTGCTAATGGGCAGGTGGTCTTCTCTTCTCAAGCCTCTTTTTACAGACTCGTGCTTGAGGAGGGGTGCTGACTTCGACGTATGACAGCCTCCAAGCCTAACCAAGCTGCCGTGTAGGACCACAACCCAAACATCACACATCTACAGCACTGAAAAACCAGCTTGCTTCTTACTTATTGTTGAGTTGCAGAGCTCGGTAAGTCAGTATGAGAATCAGAATTTATCGCATGATCAAGGTGTTTGACTTGATGCATTGCTCACAGACACTTAAAACAAAAGTAAATCTGAACAGGTTTGGTGTTGTGTGTACGACAGAACTGTGTGCATGAAAATGACGGCAAGTACTAGAACATGTCAAAGTCTGTGTATGTAAGTGGTGTTTTGAGAGGTTTACAGTAGCAAGACATTTTACACCAGTGTATCTAGCAGCATGAAAGTTATTGCCAGAATACTGCCCAGTCTTCGCAGAAGAGGCAATAATACAGTATTTCCAGGGGATTCCCTGTCAACAGTAGTTACAGGTTACCTAGGCAGTGGTGTTAGAGGATCCTTCCCTCTTCACCGGAGAACCTTGCTTTGCTATCATGACACCAGCACTCTCTCTCTCTCTCTCTCTCTCTCTCTCTCTCTCTCTCCTCTCTCTCTCTCTCTCTCTCTCTCTCTCTCTCTCTCTCTCACTCTCTCTCTCTCTCTCTCTCTCTCTCACACACCCCACCCCATCCCCATTGCTGACAAATCCACAGAACTATGTGGGATACAAAGGCTTGGATTTAGCTGCCGAGCCGAAAGCGACGGTGGGCCAGGTTGGGGGGCAGGGCCAGCGCGGATCATTCTGTTGTTTGTCACAACGCCGATCTCAGACAGATCAAACAACCCCCGTCCCCATCCCATCCATCCACCCCGCCAGCCCCCTGTTCTCCCCCCCCCCGTCATAGCCCACATGACCACTGACCAGTCATCACTTTTATGTTGGAACTGCAGCCAGATCAGGAGTGGCCAGTGTGCAGCTGAGGCTGGTGTTGGTCTAGAGGACCACATTGTTGGAGACAAAAAGAGCTGACATCCCGTAAAGGATCTCATTTGATAGGCGAAAATAGTGACAAATCTGATCCGAAGTGCAGGCGTCACAGGGCCAGAGTGAGCTTTATACTGACATGTGTGCTCATCAGATGTGTCCACACACACACACACACACACACACACACACACACATACACAGACACACAACATCCACACAACATCCACATTTCAAACAAATGGGGCCACTTTTACTGTCTTTCTCAAGTGACCTACAAAAGCACTGTTATTACAGGACCATATTTTTTACTCCTTTGGGTCACAATGTCATTTGATCAGACTGTAAAATTCACTGAATTTAATTCTATTGTCTTTACAGATGGTGCGTTGACCAAATATTGCCTCACAGTACACTCTATCCCCCCCAACCGTCTGATCGATCATGTACTCATCTGTCCATCCATCAATCAAACTCTTGTTTTAATCAGCTTGTCAGACGGTCGCCAGCTTATCCTCAGGAAATGGCTCAGAAATGGGTCAGCGAGGAAGCCCAGCGGCAAAAGCTCTATTATATAGAGTGCACACCAATGCATTATGGGTCAAGTAAAGCAATTAAAACTCACAATCACTCTGCAAATAAACGTTTTGTCCTCTGGCTTTGGGGGTTAAACACCGCTCCAACCGCAGTCAATTTCATGGGAGCCAAAAGAACATTTTGCTCCCGTCAGACGATATGACAAACGATACGACACACTAAGTGGTATTGCCTTATTTGCTCATTCGTGTTTCATCTTCATCTCCATATCGGGGGTTCCTTAGGAAGTGTTACGTAGATATCATCTGCATTGCTTAGCCAATCCTAGTGGGCAACAAAATGAAAGGTTTTTTTTTA